>NW_009648550.1:6977645-6984509 GCF_000708025.1 Charadrius vociferus | reverse complement strand
CCTGCTGATTATCTAGAGCGTCAGTCTCTGCCAAAAATCAAGATGAAATTTTAATGTAATGCAATTTCCTTGTTTTCAAGAATGAACATGTGAATGCAGTATAACGATTCAGCCCCACTGCACCTTCATTTGTATAGCCTCTGTCTCCTAAACAGCATTAGCAACCTGACTGAAAAGGAAAACCAATGGTCCTCTCAGTCACTGCTCCTACAAATGAGATGCAAAGATGGCAAAAGTTCACCGTTTTATAGTAAAACTATAAATATAAAATATTTTTTTAAAAAAATACAAAATATAAAATGGTATTTTATAGCAATACTACAAAATGAAGTATGGAACACTATAGCCATCTCACCTGCGCTTCAGCTAAACTGAACTGTTACATGTTTCACTGGCGTATGAAGTGTTTTTTAAGGCAGGGAATAAAAATTAACTAAAATTAAATTGACATAAAGCTATTTTAAATGTCTTTATATCTGTCGGATTTGGGTTATGCCCCTCCACTCCAGTGCACATACTCTAACAGATAATCAGTAAACATAAGCAGAAAACAGTAGAAGTTATATTCTGCAAGACACACAACACAAACAGTGTTTCTCCTAAGAAATGCTTTCAGATTTCTGTGAGTTACTGGCTTACAAAATCCTAGGGGAAGAAAGAGACCAAAGGACTGGACCCCACAACCAGAGCTGTAAGTCTTACATCCCATTATGTTGTTTCGGGGGTGCAGAAGAAATGTATTTCATGTGCCCTGCTGTGCTTGTCAGGGAGGAATTTTTAAACGCTTCCTTTTGAGTAGCTCATCTTCAGTTCCAAATCATTTAGCAAAAGGTCATCTGAGAATGTAAACCCGGTTACATAGATTTTAATTCCTGGCTTGGGCTGTATCCATAATTACTATTGTTGTTGTTGTTTCTCACCAACATGAGTCACCATCTGGCAACGAACTGCAGTCCAGGAAACTTCTATAACTTCTCTTTCATTTAGTTCTTCAGGTTTCTCACCCTCGTTTAGCATGATATTACCAGAAACCAATCCAGATGTTACAGGGAGAGGCAGGAGAGAAGTAGCTACTACCTGGCTTAGACAATTCTCTGTAAGGGTTGGATTCATAGCAGATACTTTCAGACACAACTGCAAGCAATCAGGAAAAACTTAAAGAGTTCTTTTAACTGGAGAATAATTAAATGAATAATTTATACAGGTCATGATTCAGCCAAGCATTTAACTACACAGTTAACTTTAAGCATATATTGAAATCAACTGCAACTGGGAATTAGCACATACGTTAAATTAAGTCATGTTTCAGAATTTTGTGGAATCGGTGCCTACCATCTGAAGGAGAAAACACATTTGTGACATACAGATAGCTGATGGACTGTAAGTCTGAGTCCATTTGGTCTCACGTAAGTTTGAGCTGGGATTTAAATTAGATTTGAATAAGCTGCACCGACGCTAAGCTGAAGTATCCTCGAGCCCACTTTAAAAAAAAAAAAATCTATTAAATATGGTTAAAGGAAGTCATTTTTCGCCCAGAATAACAGAAGATAAAAAAATTAAAGAAAAAAAAAAGAAGAAGAAAAAGGGAAAAAAATCAGGACATGTTTAAAATTAAACATCAGTGTTTTACCCAAGCACCTCCACTCTCTAGTGAGGGCAACTCTCCAATCTGAGAAGCAAGTATGTTTGCAAAGGCCTTGAATTCTTTGAATTCTGGCGAGTGAAGTTCAGAGGTGATCTCTTCAGTCAAACAGAAGACTCTTATGTGTCCTTCTATCTTGGACGACACTTTGCACCTCTATGGGTTATTAAAAATTTCTGTGATTGATTCTGGCCTTCTCTTTTGCCTTTTCTCAGTGTCTCCTGCCAGGGTCACGTGGGAGCAAGAAAATGATGGCAGCATTTACAAGCTTCTTCAGGCTCCCTGGGCTTAGGGCACTTCCCCTATAATCCAAACGGCTTTTCTGATGAATGCCAGACACCCACAATCCCCTCTTTTGTAGTGATCGTTACATCCTAAGCTGACCAGTGCTGCTCAGGGAGGTGCACCTAATACATTTTTGAGAAATGCATTAGGGTGTTGGGGCATATGCGTTCAATACGGTCACCCAGGGCTAAAGGGACACAGTGCCCTGTGTTTGTCAGATTACTCAAAGTCACTGCTATCACTAGAAAAGTCTTGGGCATAAAAAAATTTACTTACTTAGAAAGCACAGATCTGCAATAATAGGATGAAGTTAGAGAAGAACCACGTGCATTATTTAGATCCTTAACAATAATTATCCTCTTTAGCTGTTCTTGCATCTCAGCTTGGGAGTTTATCTAATCTCCCCCTCCTAGTCACTTGGGGCTGGCTTTTCCCAGGGCGTTCGTAGCATGATGTGTTTCTTAGACTCACGTGCAGAGACATACTGGGAGCCCATCAGGCTGTGATCATGAAAAAGGGCTTTTTAAACCTGCTCAGAGCCACTGGCTTTAGCTTAAGCATAACCACCTCTTTTTTCCTGCTTCCCTTCCTCTCCTTTTCTGTGAATGGACACGGGGGTGTCACATGATAACACGGGGCACAGAGCTTTCCCCTCCCTTCACTTTCCTTAGAATGTTTTAATTAACATTTCTATTATATGCACTCATTACCACATTCCTGGCTGCAGCTTTAAACTGGTCATTCTTGTTACAAGCCCTCTAGGACACAGTGGTAAAACTTTACACATCTTATATTATAGCAATTATTAATCACAGGTACATTTTAGTGATTGAACTACAGCAATTGCTACCAGTCTAAACATAATGCTTAAACAGAAACAAATGACAACACTGGGAATGGCGGTACCTGCATAGGGCAACACTCTCTTGACCCCATTAGTTTTATAGGATCCTTTGGGGGCTTTATCACAACTCCAACTATTCCACAGCCCCACTGTGTCTGGGCAAGTAAAGTGCTTCTGTGGCAGAGCAGGTGTTGGATGCACTTATTAAGGAGGGCTACTAAATCAAGTGACGACCGAAGTCCACAATTTGGACGGTGGTTAGGAAATACACCTCTAGAAAGCATGATGCAAATCAAAAAATATTTATCAGCTGAAATGGAGATGGCCAGCATGATTTCTCTTTAAAGCCTACAAGGCTAACACCTGCAAAAGAAGAGCTGAATTTGGGCAAATCCTTGCAGTGGGGCTCCACTGATGCTTTTAGCCAAGAGAAGAATAAGCAGCCAATAAAAGGAAGGATTGTATCTTCCAGCTGGACTTTGGCTCTCCTGCCCAACTCCTGCACCGACCTGGTACGGCCAGAAAAGCTACCTGGCTAAAAAGTGTCTTTGTTGGTATTAGTGGTTAGCTTTCAGCTGGATCCATTCCCCCTCCGGACCTCCTGTGTGGGTGGAAGAAAGGCCTTTTCTGTACTCGTATCAGCGTAAAGCCACTGTAGGAACGTATCGCCAGCCTAACTATAGGTTGGTGGTGTTGCAATATTTTTTTCGGATAGCACTTCACCCTTTTTGTGTTTGCCTGAGCTTAGAGGGTGATTAGTAGGCGTTTTCTAAGAATGTGGAACAACTGAAATAGGAAGCTGAAAGAGAGGCTTTATATGCAGGCTTAGCCTAGTGGGACTAAGTTCTTTCTTAGATCCCTCTAATTGCTTTAATAATTAAGAAACAATTTTGCTAAGCTACATTATTCTTGATTTTAATAAAATCACTCATGTAGAGCCAAGAATTTAAGTAGCACTTCATGTGCATACAAAGAAAAACACATCCCTCTTCAGTTGTGCCTTCAGGAGAAATTCATAAAATGTGTGTGAATATCTAAACTGAGTTTTAAAAATCTCCTCTATGTTTATGAATTTCTTCTGCGCTGACAAAATGAATGACATTGGTCTGTAAGTGCTCTAACCGTGCTGCTTTAGGCACTTACGACTCCGATGCAGAAAAGCACTTGACCGTATGCTTTACTTTAAACTGTTAAGTGATCACATTAAACACAGTGGAACTTCATTTAGACCTAAAATAAAGCATGTTCTCAGGCAATTTTCTTCTGGGGGCCTCTACTTTCCATTGTTTATGTAAGTCAATAAATTTTCACCCGAAGTTAAAATTAGCCAGGATTTTCAAATTCAAGACAATAGGAGATCTCTGACTTGCAAGGGGTGGAGGCTTGGCAGCTTTGTATCTCAGACTTGACATTCAAGAAATAAGGCTTGAAAACCACCCATATATATCTTGAAATGAAAGGGAAAAACTGATCTGTTTTCATGTCTGGCTGCCATGAAAACACAGGGTGGCTCCACTGAAAAAAGAAAAACCCTCTTGACTAATCCCACTGAATTTTCTATGCTTTGGGTTATTTCTTTACATTTCCTTTTCTCCACACATTCCCAAGGTCACTGCCACCCACCAGTGCCCCCCAGACCTGGTTCAGTTAGGAGGCCTTTATGGAATATGAGATGTTTGCATGGTGAAAGTACGTAACCCCAAGAAAAGCATCTACTAAAGCCAAAATGAAGTGCCATTTACCTATAAAGATCTGATGCAGAGAATATACGGAATATACGGGTATCCCAGCCACAACTAAGGAAGCAAAGAACACATACACAAAAAGCGCGTGTTTAAAATTTCCTTTTAAAAACTTCATGCTTAAAAAGCATTTTTAAAAGCATAAAGTTTTTTAAAGGACTATTAAAAGAGTTTCTCTGGAAAGACTTCCTTTTAACTGCATGATAGCTCAAACAATAAACTCATTCTTTATGTCTAGTTATCCAGTTGCCAGTGGTAAAGTAGCACTAGAAATAATTTTTTGGGGAAAAAAAAAAAAGCTCAACAAATGCTGTCACCAATGGCACCTCAAATAAAAACCACCTTTTGCACGACATCAAGGGAAGACTGTAAAGTTAGTCCCTATGTTTGCAGCCAGCTGCTAGAAGGTGAAACATTAACCTGCCCAGGAAGGAATTTTTCTGCCTTTGTAAAAAATACACTAGTCTCAGGGAACTGCCAAAGTCAAGAATATTTGTCCTGTAGCTGCAATTACAGCTGTTTAGATGACTGTGCTGGGCAAAATGGCCTGCAGACAGCTTTTCACTTACATTTTCTTTGTCACTAGATGTCACTGTACACACAAGTGTGTGCCTGGGACTCCAGGCAATCCGGGCACTGACGGCCTGAGGACATGGGAAGAAGTAACATCTTATTTGAGCACTGCTGTTTGGCTTTCACTTTTGTCATCTGGACTCGCATCCATTTTAATTTTCACTTCATTTTGGAGCAGAAGCAGGTTTATTCACTTCCACGGCAAATGTTTCACCGTTGATTTGAGGAATCATTTCTTTTTTTTTGTCTTTTGACATTGAAAATTCCATCAATGAGACACTTCAGTATATTCCAGCTCAAGCTCGACAAGCAGAGGAGCTGGCATTTGAGCTGCTGCAGAAAAGGAGTCCCTGCTCACACCCCAGATGGGCCAACCAGGCTGAGTTTAAAGGACACCTTCCTATGAGCTACTACTCAGAGTGAAGCCAAGGAGCAAAACCTAAATTACAACTGGAGTTAGTAACAGCTGTAACTGTACTAAGGATGCAGTGAAGACACCCACATCAGTCTCCCGAGCTCGGATGCACTCACAAGTGAGCCCATTCGCCCCGTGTGCAGGCAGCCATCGACCGGGATTCCTCCTGCTAAAACACGTGTCTTCCCACAAGACTGAAACTCAGCCCAAAGAGAAAGGCAGTTTAAGACCCATCTATTGTAGCGTATCATCGAAGCCCTTTGCCCTTAATGAATTATCCAGCGATAGACACATTCATATCTATTGTCCCTACACACATTGGAAAGCAGTTGACAACATTTTAGCTATAAATGTCTTTCAAATAGTGACTTTTCTGGGAGTACCTAGTGATACTTTTGACTAAGTCACATAATTTGTACGCTTTCTGATTGAAGACTGAAGCAATATAAACAAGAAAGTGAAAATCAAAGTGATTTCAAGACAGCTGCACCAATTTCTCATTAAAGATACTTGAAAATAGCTGTGTGATTTTTACTTTTTGGCAAACTTCCTTTTGGACAAAATTCATTTATTTAAACATTCACAGATATTAAATTACACAAGTCACACAAGGAATTAAAGTGAAGGCACAGGGATAGATATTAGCTGTTGTAAAACAACACTACTCCAGAGACTTCTGATTTACATCAGTTAGGAATTTGGCGAGCAGGTTATATTCGGTTCTATGTTCATAGATGATTTCCCATTCACCAGATTTAGCAGAGCTTGTTAAAATTCTCTTTAACAATTTTAGATAGGAAGCTCTATAAACCACTGACTTTATTTTTTTGTATAAGAGATGATACATTTGCAAAGAGTTTTTTATTACTTCAAGACAGGCTCAACTGTGGGAAACACACAGAATGGCAAAGGTGTATTAAAGTATCTTGATCCTCAGCATCCACTCAATGTAAGAGGAATAAAGGATCATTTTATAGGTCCACATCCTTTACTCTAAGATGTACTTATGGTATCATATTGGATTTGGTAAATAACCAGAATCAAGGTGCACAACGGATAGAAAGACTGCAGGAAAAAATACTGTCGTGCCTTCACACAGAAAGTTCCCAATGACAAAATCTGAATTTGCATTTTGTTTGCACTGAGAGAAAAATTGGCAATATCTTCATCCTGAGACTGGAGGAGTGTCTGAGCATTTCCAGCTTCTTGCAAATGCATGTAAATTTACAATGTGGTCTACAAAAACATCTATGCATGTGATTTTGACATTTGCTTTCTAGAAATATTTATACACTGTCAATTTGAAATATCGAGTTCTCAGAGAGAACATGAGTGAGAAGCAGTCATTGCGAAAGGCATTCCT
>NW_009648550.1:6922579-6977615 GCF_000708025.1 Charadrius vociferus | reverse complement strand
TCCTGTAGAAATTCAAACATAATACCAATATTTATGCATTACTTGCCCAGCTATAGAGTACCAGATCACTGCCTAGGATGAACCAACGTCAACCTATTACTTATGTTAGAAGACAAGTGATAATGCCTACCTTTCCTCTCTCTCTACACACTCCATAGGTTTTATTTTTAAAAGAAAAAGATCTCTATAAGCTTTTGCTGGAGAGAGAGAAGCCTATTTAAGGCTTCTATACCCAGACAACCCCAGACAAACTGTTTCACATACTTTGCAGGTTTCTTTTTAGCACAATTCACTAGTGACTTTTTGCAGTGCTCCTCCTGTTCTACATCCCAAACTAGATAACACTTTTGTTCTTCTTAGCAGTCATTTGAATAATCCATTTTATTCTACCGCAAACAAAATCAACACCTGACAAATTCTACTCTCTTCCTTCCACACCAGCTTCACTCTGCCTTGGTAGCAGCCAATCACCTCAGTTCAGCAATAAAATAATTTCTTTTCAGCGGTATGTAAAATCGAAAGAGAACACTGGAGCAGAATAAATTCTTCAGTCAATTAAGTCATGTCTGAGTATTACTAAAAATGTTTCAGAGGTTTTATCTAATATTTAATGCATCACTGCAGGCTACCACTTTGGATCAGCTCCGAAATGATATGGGCAATTCTGTCATGTTCATTTTCTAGCTACACAATTCTCAACAGAAATAACAGCACTGGAAAGAAAGAAACCTAACAAGTCACTTGCAAAACCACTACAGTTCTCCTAGAAATACGAAAATTCTTCAAAATTCTTCTTCATATGGCAAGAGCATTTTACAATTACAATTTTGGTGAATTCTAAAAAAGGCTTTGAAAATAATTTGTGAAGCAGTGAAGAAACATGGAACGGCGAGAAGGCCGCCCTGGGCGTTCTCCCTGGCAATCCCCACAGCTCAGTCCTGTTTTGTGGCCGGTACCTCCCCACAATGGATATCCCGTCTCTCAGCAGATCAGCCCCGGCACAACGTGTCCACAGCTTTTGGGGAGCTAGCTGCTGGCTGGCCAGATGGTTAAATGATAATTGGGCTTTGGAAGCTGACTGCCTCCCCTCCCCAGCGCCTTGTAACTGAGGCGCCACGCAGTTCCACAGAAAAACGGTCCCACTGGAGATCCTTCTGAGACTTTCAACAGTTACAAAACGCCTATGTATAATATATCCTCTCACATCCATCAGCAAAGTGCTGTACAGACAGACGAAAGGACAAATCCTAATCTATCCTTTTCCTCTAGGGCACTGCAAAGCCCTCAGTGAAAGTGTTACCTTTGGAGTCCCACCATAGGAAGGCAGGCCAGGAAGAGACACGTATAAAGAAAGGACTGCATCAGGCACTATAGAGCAATAGGCACTAGCGGTGTAATTAAGACTGGCAAGGAGCAGGTATTTAGTAACTGAGGGAAGGAAGGCTCCAGCTGATGGAACGAAAAGGATACCCATTATCCAGATTTTGCCCGTAAAACCTATGCTGAGGTGCGTACTAATTGCACGTGGTACTAGAACCTAGTAACTGGGGTATTGATTCTAACAGTAATCAGACAATTGCTTACACCAATGCACCACTCTGATAAAGTCACCCACACTAGACCTGTTTACTCCAGAGTCATTAAAAGCCTATTTTTAGAGCTTACAGCTTGCTATACTTCTATGCGGGTAGAGCGTCAAATCCCATTGCTATTCACAACCCTCAACAGAGAGAGGGGAAATGAGGAGTACCCGCAGACAGACCAGCTTTCTCCCTCTACCGCATCTGAGGTTTGTTTGTCCAGTCCTCTTGTTGTGATCCCAGGAGCTAATGCAAATGGCAAACGATGAACAGACATTGGCCTGTCCCTTGATACTGCACCCTGTTCTGCGTATGAAAGCCTTCTTTCCTCCTCTGTATTGACTCCTAGGTTAATGGTTTTCATGATCCACATCTGGAAACTCAAGTATCACTTCAGTAGTCAGTGTATACCGCTATTGCATCAGCTGCTGTAGCGGCATAAAAATCAAAGGTAAGCAAACTGAACCAGGGCTTTGGATGGACACCTTGAAGGCTGGGAAATCTCTTCCATTAACCCACTTTTAAAAGCAGTTTGCTCGCTCCTGCTTCAAGACATCTCCTTCAGCACATTTGCTGATGACTGCTGCTGAGTAATTGGGCAGTGGCTTGTGTTTAGGCCCGGGGGAAGGAAATAAAGAGTTGGGATCCAGAAATAGAAGAAGAGAGGAATAAGACTTCAGATGTTGCTCTGAGCAGCAGCGGTCTCAGTGAGGTCAAAATTTGGCCCTACAACTTCATTTTTACTAGAAAATATCATGACACAGGGATCCCAGATATTTTTGCATAGTTTGCTGAATGCACGTACACAGGCTGCGGCCACTTACTCGTCCAGTAAATCAGTGCAAAGATCTCTCAGTTGGTTCAGATAAACCTTTGTCAGGCCCAAGGTCAGCTCTTCTAAGACTGAGTTCAGTTTGTTGGGACATCCTTGGATTTTGTCACTGACGTTACCTGGACCTTGCTGAAGCCGTTTGCCATGTTCCACTGACTAATGCCCTTAACAACTGCTTTTCTCAGAAAGGAAAAAAGCTCACATTATCTTTAAAACAGGTGCCAGTAAAGCCCATTTTTGACGACTGTTTTTCCCATCTCGGCATACTGTAGGCTAGGTGATGGTTCACCTGCCATCAACACACCAGGAACTCATTCAGCCGTTCCGCTGTTTTCTTTTATTGTACTGTAACTGCCCTGTGGTGCATATAATCATCTCCGAGCAGTTGGCCTGAGGCAATTAGTGGAATCCCTGCCCCTCAGGTAGGGAATAAATAAAGGATCTGTCACCACCAAATAAGCTGTGAAACAAAGCTCCAAGGACGTTTGCTGAAGCAGGTGACCAAGAAGCCAAAGTTACTGAGCCACTAATGTACTGTGATGGAAATAAGCGTATGGTACAGCTCGGCTGCCAGCATCCTTAATTACAGGACATGGCATCATTTGATTCACAATGGAATAAATGGATATATTTATATATTTGGAGGTTTGAATGAGGATTTCCTGATTTCCTGATGAAGTCATTCCTTTATTAGAGCAGCACCTTTCGTGGCCCTCTACAGCTAAGGTCAAGTCAGCATTTCCATTAAAAATATCAAACCTATTTTCAGGCCTTTATTATTACTCATTTGTAGAAAACACTCTGTACCGGATGAGACTTGGCATAAAGGGCCTCAGTCCAGGGTAGAGAAAGGGACAGGGGGAGATTTTTCTCCCTTCTTTGCTTTAAGTACACAAATAAATATACAAATGCTAAGTAGTAGCAAATGATGTCTTTTAAAGACTAATAAATCCTGCATAAGCTTTTTCCTATAAATCCTAAACACAGACTTCTGCTCTGGAGTACATGGGGGAAGAATATTAAAAATTATTAAGCATTTTTGTCTGGGAAAGTAACCGCTTCCCAGGCACAGCGACTTCTTTTCCAAGAGTAATTTTACAATCCATTTTATTAACTGAAGACTCTGCACAATTAATACAACAGACTGCAGACAAGGGCTCAGCGTCATAAACAAACTGAGAGCTTTATTCCAGCGTTGCTCTTGTGTTGGTGTAAATGCAGAGAGCTCTCCCAGAAGCAGCAGACCCACATGGGTGTAAGAGCTCTGCCAGGGAGAGGAGGAGTCAGGCCCTGCACACTGGGTCCCGGGAGCCCTCCAGCAGGAGGCTGTAATGACTTCAAAGGAGCTGTTGTGCTCTTTCATGGGAATAATCAATGTACAATGCAACCTCGTTTATCCAAAGGGCTCAGGTGACACTTAGGACCTCCTGATAAAAGGTGGTGGGGATGAAGGAGGGAAGGGTCCAGAAGGGCGTGACAAGATCACCCTCCAGGGATCAGGAATCGCCTCTGCCTGCTGAAAATTGGGAGGACATGTCCCCAGAGCCCTCTGGCCAGCCCTTCCTCTGCAGCAGACACTTTTTGGAACTCAGTCTAGTCTTGAAAGAAAGCTCCTGCCAGCCTGGCTCTCGCAGCCACCACACAGAGACGGCATCGCAATGACGAGGTTTACTCCCGACACACACAGAGTCAGTGCAAAAAGCACACTTGTCCAGGACTTCTGCAATGTGGCACTGATCCTGCCGGGCCCCCGTGTGCCTGATCGCGCCCACCTACACATTTGGTCTCTTCCATTTTGTGGCAGGAGGCTGCACGAGGAGCCTCTCTGCAGCCTGCCCCACCCTCAGCCTTGTTCGAAACGCCGCGCTTTGAGAGTCAGAGTCCTGCGCCTGCGATATCCAGGAAGGGTGGAGGAACTTGAGCTGTCAGGAGGCTTGCTGGTTGATTATTTCATTTCTTTCTGCTTCGTGCTTTCTTTTATCTGCCGCTCTTGGGACCAGAGCCCTGGGTCAGAGTCAAGCTTGATTATGATGGTGCTCTGCAAACACCTCCTAAGAGCTTTTTCCCGAAAAGCAGACCACCTGAAAAGAGACCTACTTGGCTCAAATCGCACACCCACACACTGGAATTTTAGATTTCCTAATGACTTGCCCATTGCCTGATCATCCTGCGCACACTGCTGGTAATGGTCTGGCCCCATGTTTGGCTGTACTGTATTCCTTTTGGCACCTTCACACGGCTCTTCTGATGTTTCCATCCATTCAAATTGAAGGGGAAATCCTGAGCAATATGCTGTTCCTAGAAGATGGTAGATGGGGTGGATTTTGGACTGCAGCATAGCTGCATGAAAGGGAAATGAAGGAGCAGAGATTAAAAGGGTTTGTTTATGGACAGGGTGAGAGTAGATTTGACATCTATACTTTAAATTTTGGCATTCTTCTGTTTTTACGTTTTGCAGAGCGCTTGAAAATTGAAGGTGCTGCAGGAACTGGATCTTTGGCCTTATGGTGACATACAGGTCACCGTAATTTGAGAAGAAGTGTTTGGGTGTTTTGCTTTGTAGAGTGAGACTCCTGAACTAGGGAGAAAAAAAAACAAAAAACAAAACCCCCCCCCCCCCAGCAAAACAGATGATGTTTTTCTCTTATTTAGTGACATGAAGGCGGTAGGATGTTTGGTAATAAAGAGCCAGATGAAGGAAGGATTAGATGAACACCGACTTGTCTTCTGTGTCACTGTCACTCACAAAGATGAGCTCACAGGCATTTCACTCACAAAAGGAGAAGCTTTCTAATATGACTCTCCTCTTGGCACCAAGGCTGCATCCACTACATCTAACATACTCCCGGGGCGTGATGAGCTCAGACTTACTGAAAACTGGTCTAATGGAAATGGTGGTTTTAAACCCTGTACATCAATGGGGACCATTTCAGAATGTCTCCAGGACATGCAGTACAGATGTGCCAGAAGAAACTACATGATGATCAACCTCCAAAACATTTCTAATGGAGGCAGAGTCTAGGGTAATTCCTTTCCTTGTAGCATACTCAGTACTGCCTGGCTATAGATACTGTCTTTTCATCCAGAACAGTCCCGTCTAGCACAACCAAACATGGGAAACAAGAATGGGGAAAACAGCTGTTACATCTCCCCAGATTCTACAAAGTCTTAAATATCATATCTGTTGCTTATTCAGAGTCCCATATTCAACAGAAGAAACCACAGCCAACAAAGTTGCTACAAAATGGGTTTGCAAATTGCTATCAGGCTCACAGAGAAGTGGGAATACATCCCTGATCTGCTCAGGTATGAAACAATGTTCTGTGCTGTTGGAGTCACTTCCATGGTCAACATCAGAAGCCGGTGACAACATCAGAGCTCCTTCCCTTTGGTCATCGTCTAATACTCTGGCAGATTTTGTGCTCTAACTCTAATACACAGAAATCCTTGATGGTTTTTTTGTGCAAATCTGCTTGTCTAAGTGGAACGGAAGACTGTAAAACATTGAGTGTCTGTAACAAATGTTTCATGCTCGCTAACATGGACCAGAAGCCAACAATTGATGAACTCAGTAACATTCTTGCATTGCACTAACCATTTATGAATACAGATTACTGCAGCCCCTTCTACCTTGAACACACACCCTGCTATGCACACAACCTCTCCAGAGGAGTCTTTTAAGAACATGGGGACAGCCACACCGGGGCAGGATCCCACCCAGCCCCAGAACTGATCCTGTCTCCAACAAGAACCAGTAGCACAGACCTAAGGACAGAGTATGAAAAACAGGGCGATAACCTGAGTACATTCTGGCAATAAGAAGCTCTGCCTGACATATGCAGACTTTAGGTAGACAGAGAAGACCAAAGACGCTGTTTGCTATTTGCACTTTGGAAACTTTATGCGCTCTTGGTGCAGTGACCTACAGAGTAAGGAATCCCTAAGAACTCATTAATAGGTGGTGTCTCATATAGCTCCACTGAGACTGAAAATGAGAAATAAAACACAGACTATTTGGGAGAGTTGCCTGTATATTTCACTGAAACATTTCAGATTTCCAAATGTTTCCTATTATTTATCATTTTATATATTTGCTCTTTTGAATTCCAAGGTAATGGGCCAAGTCTAGGAAGACTAGAACAGGATCCAACCAAACCAGAAAAGAAAATTAAATCGTCACTTTGCTAAACATGACTCAAGCCCACAAAAGCACAAAAAAGCAACGTTAAGGCTCAAATGCCATCCTTGCCTCCGTCTGCTGCCTTTCAGGGAGTCTCCAAAGCAGGGGTGATTTCACAGGTCACAGGCAATGCCCAGGCACCACAGGCTAGGTTAAGGAGGGAGTCCCAGTCTTAACTCTGCATGTCGCTCCTTCTGTGGTTTCAAGTCAGAGTCTCAACGTTAGTACAACCTATTTTTTGTGGTTTAATAAATCACATACTTTAGCTTATGTAATGACTCAGAGTGAGTGATTGTATTCTCTTCTGGCCCAGAGGTGGTGTGATCATATCCCAGCTCTGTAAGGCAATGGAAATCAATGGTTGCTGCTGGATTCGTTTCAGGCAGGCTGGGGTGTGTGGAGGTGGTGAGGGGCTGGCTCAAACTTTGAAAGTTTACTAGTTCCAGATGGAGTTGTTTACAAAAAATAAAACATTTTTGAATCAGCTTGTGGTTCAAATCTCCTTCCTGACCTTCCCTTACCAAAACAGACTGAAAAGACACGGCTGAGTCCTTCTGCTGACTGACAGCCCGTTACACAACATCTAGTTTTCTCCTTGTTTTAAAACATTTTGCGAGTCCAACTACCTGCCGAAGTTTAAACATCCTTAAGAGCTGCACGGGGATGTGAAGTCACACGCTGCTCAGCGCCAAGGTTTGCTCTCCTGCACATCTAGCAGTGAAATCCGAAGCTGTTCACTGCTGCACACATCCTCCTCATTAAAAGGCTTTCCCATTACACAGAACTCTCTTGCATGAAGCACTTTGGCACCCTGATTGATTAAATCCCTTTGAAATCGTCTCTGTTACACCACATCTATGTTGCTGAGAGCAAGGGGGAGGAGTGGAGGGAGACTTGCCTGCGTTATAAACTTTTGGGCTGCCCTGCAAAGCAGCAGAAGGAGTCGAGAATAAGCAAAGGGCAGTCGTGGATGGGGCCTCACTCTGCTGGTACAAATGGCAACGGCAGAGTCGGATTCAGGTGAGGTTGAGCCAAAATGTTGCTTAACTCCACCTCGCTCCTGGCACCCAAGGGCCAGACCTTGCCCAGCTGGAGGGAGAGGCCAGCTGGAGTGTAAGGGCAGGAAAAGCAGCAGAGCGAGATGCCTGCCGGCAGCGCCAGCCTGTCCTCGGGGAAAAAGCCCAGCCGGAGTGGTGGCACCCTACATTTTTGTTATTCCAGCCGCCACTCTGCCATCAGCCCTGCTGTCTTCACGTGCTGGGGGCAGCGACTGAGAAAGGAACCTGCTTTGACAGATGCGTGGCAGATTTCCTCCGTGATTAATTGGTAGAAAGGACAACCCACTGCCACGGCAACTTTGTTGAAAGCTCTTTCTCCCAGCACAACCTCGAGGACTTGGGACTCAGCCATGTACATCTACAGAAGTCACTAGTTTCTCATAAATAAGACTGAAGAGAATTTGTTGCAGGAACCATGTCTGAAAAACGTAACCTAGTTTACAATTTGAAGGAGGGTTTATTACTTCTTTTTTTTTTTTTTTTAATGAATCAAATCCATACATCATGTGTCTGGCATTGTTTGTACTCTGTGGGCAGCTTATAAGAAGCCAGCAAGAATGGCTGGTTTTCCATATACAGTTGCCCTGCTGTGATCCACAGAACCCCCCCTGCCCTCTTCAGAAGGCATCCCTCCCCTTTGAAAATGTGGCGCGCACAGTTTCCTCTCACGTAACACAATCAAACAGGCCCTCATCACATTCATTTTCAGGGGGTTATATTCAGAACACGTGCAAAGATGCTGGTGAGAAAACTGGTTTGGTGGGGTCAAAAGCAAAGAAGCAGGAGACATGCCTATAAGCATTTTGGGGGGACTGAGGCTTGCACGGCAAATGTAATGCGCTATGTGGCATACAGCAGCGCTTTCTGAGAAAGGAAAAAAACCAACCAACAATATTTGGAAAAGTCTTTTGAAGAGGAGAGTGAATTCATGTATTTGCCCCATGTACTTTGTGTCAATTTTCCCACTTGTATACATGTGACTTCTCTGCCTGAAGACAGAGAGAAATACAGGGTGAAAGCTGTTTCCTCGTCCAAATCCCATGTCTCTTGAGTCCAAGAAACAAAGACTCCAAGAAATAAAGTTTTCAAGTGAAAATAGTTCTCTTCAACTTCAGAGCATATGAAAATACCATTCTCAGTGCTCATAGGCTCTGCATGAAACAAAAATGAGAGTTCGTCCTTCTGGAGAATAATGGAAAGCGAAAAAAAAAAAAAAAAGAAAACTTCTAAGCTGCCTTTGCTCCAGCATCCTCTAACCAGCACTTCACATATATCTTTTAGCTATACTGTTTCACACATCTGATTTTGAAGAGCATTTTCATATTTCCCTTTGAATTATTATGCTTTTCTTGGTTTTCATTACAGTGATGAGGGGACCCAACACCCCTCATAATGAAAGGCAGAGCAAGGATGAACAATAAGAATTGGAACTTCCCACCAAAGTCTGTGAAAACACAATTGCACTTCTATCTGAGAAATCAGAGCGCAGCACGGGGGGGCCGGCAGCCACACCAGCTTACAGTTTGTGCCCACCCCACGTACTGGTTCCCAGCACTGAACTGAGCCTGCAGCCTCTTAGCTGTGACAAACCAGCAGTTTGTGAGGCCGTGCTCTAAACCGCGGCAGTCAACGGATCCAGGTTTAAAACCAAACCTGGAAAATAATAAACCCAAATCAATTCACTGATCTGATTTAAATAAGGCCATGTGAACGGCTATCACGACAACACTGAGGTGCTCAGCAGGGTGAGAATGAGCACCTGAAAAGGGAAACTCCTTAAATCACTATTGCTGCCACAACTACAGCCTGGTAGGCTGGGTTTCCTGGTGACATTTAGGCTAAGGAATGAAGGATCTGCAGCGCAAAACCTCTAAAATTCCTCCAGCAGAGGTGCTAAGAGAAGTGGCCAAACTTCACATAGCTCTCACCATTGCTTTGCCTCTCCAGGCATGGTAATTTGATTGAAGCACTCTGCACACAGTATGAACCCTCCACTACTCCTTCTGCCCTGGGCTGAGACTCCGCTTCCCTACTTGCATCAATTATTCTCCAGCTTCCCTCCCTGCCACCCCCTGGACTCCTCTGTATTTCAACATTCTCTCTCTTAATTTTCTTTTGGATTTAAAATAAACCTTTTGAAGAGATATTTCCTTTCCAGTGTCATACTACAATGTAGACCAGGTCTGCATTTGATTAGCAAATTCATCCCATGCTGGTGTTTTTGTATCCTCAGTGTCATGTACATTTAATAAAATGCTATACCCCACTCTGTCCCCAGGTTCTTTTTTTAAAGGGAGTATGTGTGTTAAAGTGATAGGAATATTCTTGATGGAGAAAGGAAAAGGAATTCCAAAGTGGTTAAAGTCAATAACCAGAAGTTTCTAAAAGAGCCAGCAGAAGTGGCAGGCGGCAAGCACACAGGTCACTGAATACTTCCACATCCTCCAGGCATGTTTGAAGGCAACAAGCACCTTTGTAAACAGCCAGGATGCTTCCAGCTGCCTCTGAAAACTGGGAGGAGGTATCACTGCTGGTGCCTCCACCCCAGGAGCCTTTCTTAGGGCTCAGAGCCACCAGTAACCCAGAAGCTGCCAGCCAAGAGCAGGAGGGGAGCCAAGAGCCAACACCAGTAACAGAAAAGAGCCATGAGAAAAGCAATGTTTCTGCAGAGGAGTCACGTGGACAGCAAAGTGGCATATCCAGAGGTGCAAGAAGTAGTAAGGATCATACACGTGGACAACGTGGGCAGAAAACAACAAAAAGAAGGAACGCAAGCAGAGAAATAAGTGCCCAAGAGTAAGGCTAGGTGCTGGGGAAAGGTTGGGACGTGGAGGTGTGAAAGACAGGGAGAAAAGATGTAGAGAAGACAAGGGAAGGAGCTGACAAAAAGGCAGAAACGGGCGGAGGAGAGAGAAGCACAGGCAGGCTGTGGCCTTCAGCTGGTAACCCAGCTGCTACCTTTTACCCTCGGAAAAAAGCAGCAAGGAGCCCAGGACAGCACTGAGCACACACTAAGGTGTCTTACACTTCCTGTGAAACACAGCTCAGTTGTCCCTCTGGTTCAGACTGGGTTGCCCTCATCCCTCTGTGCTTGTGTCCTTCTAGTAAGATGAAGCTCAGTGCAAATCTTTACGGGACCATAAGTATCACCAGCAAAAATTCAGAAATCCCCAGACCCTACTCAAAGGTAAAACGCTTCACGGCTGTGTTTGTGGATGGAGTATATTGGGGCAGACAGGAACAGGAGCTGACCTCGCAAATAAAATGTGGCGCAAAGGATAAAACCACCGGGTGACGGTGGTCCTTGGTTCAGTCGAATCAGATATTCTATCAGGATCTGTCAGCATCCTTTCCCCACATTTCCCTCAGCTCCCAGAATCAGCCCAGAGCTCAGATGTGAACAATGAAATGTTAATCTGATCCATTACGGCCAGCAATTTAAAAAAAAGCATCCCAGAAGTCACCTCTTCTACAAACATACCCATCTAAAAGGGATATTAGTTGATGCTTTTGCAAAGAAACACTAAGACAAGGCTGCTTTTGTTATAAGAAAGATCTCCCAGTGACAGACAGCTGCTGTGCCATGCCATGCCCAAGACTGCAGATATGAATTACCTCGCAGCGAAACATCTCAGGCACCAGTATTTTGAATGTTTATCATCAGCTGGTGAAATGAAAGGGGTCTCTGGCATTTCAGAGAGGACAGCCAGGAATAATTGCTGACACGACGTCTTAGCTGGCACTTTCTGGAAGACAGCCTCCTTAAAAGTAAAAGTCAGAAGAGGAAAGCTTACTGGAGCGCTTGCAGAGACAGCTTACGTGAAGGAACTGAAAATGAGCAGAAGGGTTGATAAAAGGCATAGAGGTTTTACACAATAGCATATTCTCCTATAAACCACCTAATTCTTCTACTCGGTATTCATCACTGTCAGAAGCCTTTATAGCCCTGAATGAAGGCTTTATGCTTAGCCTCATTATCAGCTCAATGATAGAGGGCAAGCCGTGCACATGAAGTTCAGTACCAGAGATATGTTGTTAAAATGCTGCAATTTGTCAGCATTTAGATAAACAAATGAGGGGCAGACCGAGTGTGTGAAGTGACCTCTGCAGCATTCACGGGATATTTTGTCACTTGTTCTGAAAAATGTATTCAAGTTGCTTGGGTGGAATGAGAAAACATTGATTTTAAAAAAATCTCTTGGAGCAAGACGGAGGTTTACTCTCATTTCTTTTTAAGTTGTTTCTCCCTCTGTAACCCCGTTCTTTGTTTACTATTGTGCTTCCCATAGACCCCCACATTCCAGTAAGGCTTCTTGGGCTTGATCCGGAGCAACTGGACTCGCCAGCACATTCCTGGTGGCTTATTCGCCAGGACAGGCTCAGCGGTCTGTCACTCAGCAGTGGGAAGAGTTCAAAACCAACTAATAACCCATGTGAAATGATAACATATCACAGTGATGTAACTGAAGGAATGTGCTCTTCCCTGCTTCAGCTACTAAATGGAAAACTGAAGCATAAAACAAAAAAGGAAAAAAGAGGTCTTTACAGATTTGACACTCTCCTTCCTTTCCATTGGGAAAGCTGATCTTTTAGGTTTTATTTTCAGTAATATTTACTCCGAGGCTTACGTTTGCCAGATTCCTGTCAATTCTTCCCCCCAGCGCTAGAGTGAAACACGCTTGAAGAGCAGACAATGCTTCTTTGCAGAGGACTCCATTTCTCAGTTTCTGACAGAGTTTTTAATTGTGCCGTGAAAGCCAGGCACCCGAGAAATCAAATCAAATGAATTGTAACACTTTCTGAAAGGCGAGATTATGCTACAATGGGGTTTCAATCACCTCCGGAGAACGTTTGTCTGAAATCAGGCCTTCCTCAGATTATACACAGCTGTTGAGCTGCCTAATGCTTTCACAGTTTTCCTATGTTGAAGGAAAACCTTGGTGGCATGGGATCACCATCAATCTCAATACCTCATACAAAGTGGAGTCACTAAAGTCTCATTTGCAGCCCCTTTTCTTTTTGGGCCTATACACAAACTTTTCTGCTCATTTGAAGAGAATTATGTGGGCTTAATTAAGTGTAGTAACTTATTGGTAGCACAGTGCCCAATCAATGAAATGTGCAGATGTGATGTGAAATGATGGGGCGATGCTGTTGTGAAGAATACAAATCCGGGTGACGGCTATTATTTGTACCCAAAAGAAGTTATTTGGGACTCAATTATCCCATTCACAGTAATTGTGGTGCACCAGATGGTTACAATGCATAAGAGTCTTCCATGACCATAACATTTCTTCTGAGAACCTTTTCTTCTTCTCTAATTCACCATACGACGATTAGTTTCTTATTGGGTGTTTATTGAAATGAGGGGGGCTAAGGAACAGATTTAGTGCATCAAGGAACAAAAGGGAGGGGAGACCCATGAATCAAAATAAGAGACTGCAGCTTGCTCTGTTGTTTTTCAGAGGCCTCAAAATAGTCGCCTCGCAGCTTATCTGCAATGACCTTCCCTCCCCTCCCCTCCTTTCTTTGCCTCCTTCTCTCCCCAAGTCCAGGAGATGTAAAGTTTTTCAAATCTGACCGGCTGCTGTGCCGTCTGTCAAAGCCTTTCCAGCCAAGTGAGCGGTTTTTCATTTAATTCACTGAGTTGTCCTCAATAAAATTAATTCCTTCTCATCGGCACCATTGAAGCAGCGAATAGGAACAAAACCAAACGAGGTTGTGAATATAGTGTTGGTCATTAACTAGGGGCGCTGACTCTATCATCTGTTCATCCCTTCGTCTCATTGAGGTGTTTGCAATAGAAAAAGAAAGCAAAGCGGGTGGGGAGAAAGTGAGAACGGAAAAGCCTAAGGAGCCATGTTCTCAGCCAGACACAATCAGCTTATTTCCACCGCAACCAATGAAGCAACTGCCGTTAATACCAGGAGGATCTGGCACTTGCATTGGCACTGGCCTAAAGCTCTTGCCCATCACCTACGTGAATCAGTTGGCGGGAGGTTAGGCAAAGGTATCTGAACATGCACGCTTTGCACGTGCAGAAAATGGGAAGCAACTGGGCACGTTGCAGCCACGTGCCACTCATTTTTATGTTTCAGTCTTTGGGAAACAAAACTTTCTGCCTGTGCTCAGGTAAAAGTCCTCCAGACTGGCGGCACTGTGCAGAGCCCTCTGCTTATGGCAGAACGGGAGGTATGTTGGAAATGAGTTAGCATTTTCCCTTGGCAATCATCGCTTTCTAGTGTCTTTTTACCTCCTGAGGCCAGCAGCGTCGTGCCACTCCCGGACTCTCCTGGTACAGGATAAGGAGCATGTAGGCTTTAGTTTTAGCGTACCTGTTGTTATGGTTACATTTGTTTGTTAAACATAATGATGGCATTGGGAGTGAAGCATTCATGACTTTCCTGATTAAGACAACGGCATAGCTCTGGTGGCGTCTACTTGAAACTTGATCATGTGGCTTCAGAGGCCGGCAACCACATCCTACTTTGGGGTTAGCCAAATAAAACTATATTTTGGTTTAGTGCTGCTAGCTTTGAGGAAATGATGGTTATGAAATTTAGGCCAGAGTTTATGTTTACTTAAACTACGGCTGCCACAAGACAGAGTCCATCTTTCCTAACAAAGGAAAGCAGCATATGAAATATGTCTTTTTTAATAAGATTTTTCAAAGGTGCTTTCCAACTTAAAGACACAGACACCACAGTGCCACTTGTGTTCTGAAACCTATATTAAAGTAACACTAAGCCATAACCCACAAGCTCAAGTCACGCTTCGCAAACTGTTTATTATTTGCAAATACATAAAGCTCGATGACATGTATTGCACAGATCTAATTGCAACCATGTCTTTTCTTTAATAAACAAAACATGCTGTACCAGCAGAGCTAT
This sequence comes from Charadrius vociferus, assembly GCF_000708025.1. Classification (NCBI taxonomy): domain Eukaryota; kingdom Metazoa; phylum Chordata; class Aves; order Charadriiformes; family Charadriidae; genus Charadrius; species Charadrius vociferus. The sequence goes on along the minus strand of NW_009648550.1, from coordinate 6,963,075 downwards.
AACCAAGTGATGATAACGTCTGGTTACATCCATGTACGGATCACAAAGATAACTTTTTTCTCCCCAAATGACAAGAAAATGGAGAAAAAAAAAATAAACCCAAATCTGGCTTTTTGACCACTACTGAATAAGCAGGGGCAGATTTTCAAAGGTAGTAAAGGTTTCACCATTCCTATCTACTATTGTTTCAACCGGTATGCTCAACACTGATCTAGGAACTGAGCGCTTCTCTAAAATGTCTAGGTCCAAATCGAACATACATGCTCTAAGGTATTTCCCATCTATTTTACAAGAAAGATGAAGAAACAGAAGAATGAGATGAATGGTTTCAGATTCCGTTGTTTCCTTTCCTTGGTACAGGCCTGCTATGGTGACTTCAAGTCCCCATAATCCTGTTTTCTATTTCAGTTATATTCTTTACCAAATGAGATCGACAACTGCACTGCATGAGAATCGGAGCCTTGTCTTTTCTATTTTTTCTAGCTCAGGAATAATACTTTCCACTGTCAGACCACGTCTCAGTAGCCTATGGGGAAGAAACCAGAGCCAGAGACCTTCTCCAGTACATCCCTGGTCTGGACAGACAGAGGACCACGGTTCTGGGAAATCTGTCTCACAACTTAGATATAGACCTGCTCTGCCACCAGCAGAAGTGAGAATAAAAACCAGAAGCCCCAATTCACGTCATCTTCTCTGCATTACTGCTCTTTCACTAACTAGATCAAACAGCCATATAGTCTCTATCGTGCTTTTTGAGCAGATCCCCCCAAGGTGAGCAGAGAGGCAGGTAGAGAGCAGAAGACAACATTACTGATCTCAAGAAGTGGAACGGAACTTTTCTCCAGGGGTGAGGAGATTAGAAATGACTTAATCTGTTCTCTTGGGCGGAGAATAGAACTCTGGCCTCACTCTGTTGAATGCAAGTCTTCCATTGACCTCAGCGAGTACACAATTTCATGTAGCGCTTTCTATTCTGTAGTTTAGTATCATTGCAATCCAGGGGCATAATACTGGCAGTTCAGATTCTTCTTCAAACCAGACTGCAACTAACTGAATTTTGGCACAGCTTTCCTGACCGTTATGCAGTTTTTAAAATGGGAATCGTGTTAGTCAAAGTGAATTACAGTCTGCACCCTCTTCAGTAAACTCTAGGATAATTCCACATTTTGGCTCATAGACTTGCAAAACCCCAATCAGACCTCATCTCACTGCAACTGAGAGACACAAGTAGTTATCCAATATGGCTAAAACCATAAAAGTTTGTTCCCACACTGTTTTCACATTAGGATTTAACCAAGATCCAGACCCTGTTTTGCAAAATTAAGAAACGAAGCTAAGGCCTGTTTCGATTTCCCACACAACTGGTCTGACAAATTCTGTACCAATTCATCTAAGCAAATTTAGACCCAGCTGCCAGCAGGTGTGCTGGAAGTTCCAAGGCTCTGGGGAAGTCAAACGCAGAGGGGCAGCTTCTACCCATGGCACTACATGTTAAACCCTCAAAGATTTGCTTTCCCCTACAGTTATTTTTATCGACTCTTATTCATCTTCCTGTACCAGAGGGCTCAGGGTAGTCAGGGTGCTACTGGGCTACAACTATTCTACCACATCATAAAAACGATTCTCTGTCATCAGGGCTTCAGGGAGATGTAGACTGATTTTTGAGAGGTCCCTAAATATCTCTGAAAAGCTCAGCCTTACAGGCTAAGAGGTAAGACAAGGCAAACAGAGGACGCTAAGAGGGCCAAAGGCCAGGGGGATGGAGCCATGAAGATCACCAGAGCTCTCAGCGTGGGACTCCCCATGGGTGTGCGTACCCACACGCTTCCACCAGCTTTGGCTTCCCCAGTGATACCAGTGAGACAGCTGGGCTTAGGTGTGCACAAAGTCAGTATCAGCCATTACCAGAGGGTCCCGACCGCTCAGCCTTATGCTTCAGTTCCTTTGATGTTTTAACTTCTCTTTTTTACAGAAATTGTTCCGGTGACACTGTAGTTTCAGATTTCCACTCAGACTGGCCTTATTACAGCAAAATACAATCCCCCAATATTTATGATGTTGTTTTGTCTCCCAAGCAAGCAGGAGTTTTTTCCCCCCATACATTTTGTTTTGATCTTATCTATTAAGAGCTATAGCCCCTTCATTTTATGCAGGTCTCTTATTTTTGTCCTTTAGTAAGAGCACAACCATGCAAAAATCTGTGTAATGAAGCCTTAAACCCCCTGAGACCTATTCAGTGTGGAACTTTGCTATGAACTTGAATGTACAAAGGAATGTCTCCCATTAACGGACATTTATATATCATCTGCATAATGACTCTTTTTCTATTCCCTCTCCCCTTTTTATGCCTTTTATCATTTGACATTGGCTGTACATTGGCTGTCGGAGGTCAGTTACAAGACCAAGATTTGGATGAGAACATTATAGCACACTCTATGGAGAATCTAAGATATATAGGTGCCATTGACTCTGTCAAAAGCCTTTTTCCATAGTTAAGGAAAGAGTGGAAATGAGGATTAGATTTAACGTTGATCAGGGTTAAGGTCAAAACCAGTCATATCTTTTCATCTCTATTGAATTAATTATAAATATTATCTGGTTAGGTGGAGTTATTTCAGTTACAATGGGTTCTATGCCTTTGAAAAGCTATTTTCGAAATAACTGGAAATAATTATTTGTATGACTTAAACATGATATTGTAGGCATCTATCTTTTTTCAGGCAAAATTTAAAGAGCATAAGTACTATGATAGCTGACTTTAAAAAAAGGCAAATACATTTTTGTTCTAAATCACAAACTCTTCAAACTAACAAGTCAGCAGCTATTCCTCTTAGAGTATCACCTTTCCTCAAGCAAATGGTTTTTCCAAAGCCAAAAGAAGTGTGGTGTTCTAAACACCCAAGCTCAGATTGTTTTTGTTAATATGTTTCTTTTAGCTTATTCACTATTAAGAGTGGAGTTTGCAAACAAAATGCAGACCTCAATTCTGCTGGAAATCTGTAGTTCTGAACAAAATTTGTCACTCATTTCGAACCATTGTGTCTCTTCAGTATTAAATGGGATATTTAGGTAGGAAAGTAAAAAGAGTAGCACTTTGAGTACCAAAGTACACATTCTGCATGTTTGTATATTTTCACCAAAGTCATACAAGTATTTGTGACGCCAAGTATTTATTTAGGATAAGGGGTTTTTTACTGCAAGGCATGAAACTGATTTGCACCTACTGGTCCTAAACATAAAGCCCAGATTGCTACAGCTTTCGCTTAAACACACAGGAGCAAAAAAGACCTCCAAGGAGACTTGGGCAGGGGTTCCCACACCAGCAGGAGCGAGTTATGAGATCTGAAGCAGAACTAGCTAGGAAAACGTCGCTAAAACAGTTCCAACTGCCTCCCCCAAAGGAGTTCTACAAAAACTTTAAAAAACAGAAGTCTTGCAAAAAATTATATTATGACCTTGGAGCAGAAAACTTGATATTTCCTTTTTAAAATTAATTTTCTTTTCAAAATATACTTAAGTCTACATACATAACAAATAAATCAACAGACATAACCACAGTGTGCCTGAAGACACGCAGGCTTGCAGTGCTCACATCCCTGGGGTCAAGCTCCATCCATCCCCGTGTGTAGCTGGAGTCATTTTGGTATGGTAGGACATCTCCACAAGCAACCTCACTACACCGTGCAGTATCTCCCAGGGTTGTAGCTGGTCCATGGTTGGTGGGGATAGCCCACCTTAGCTCAGCACAGTACTTGAAGGAACTTTGTACATCACCTTCCTCTCCCTCCAGGGGTGGAAAAGTAAGGCTACAGTCTGAACTGATGTTCCCCCTCTTTTAATCAAATACATTTGGTTAGCTGCAGTTGGGGCCTTTGGAATTAGGCAGCATTTCCTTGAAGACTGCTTGGAGTCCAAAAATTTCCCCAAAGTTTCAAAATTTCATATGACATGGGAACTTCTTCAGTGACTGATAAAGTTCTTTGTTGAGATTGGAAGTGCTTAACTTCTCTTACTCTTCCGACCTTCCCTTTTTTCCCTTTCCCTCCTCCACCTCCCAAACTCTCCTTGCCCTTTTTTGGCATCCTCTGCTCCCAGACTCCAACTACTGCCCCCATGCCACCCGATGTTTTTCAGCAGAGCTGGGGGGGTGTGGGAGGCTTCTTGATGCACTGCAGATGTGGGCTGTTAGTGGTGCTTTCACATGGAACTCAAATTGCTTGAAAAGGTTTAACCCTGTGACTAAATTCTCAAACCTGCAAACTGTAAGCAAAGCCCATGCTCCCATCTAGGCAGAAAAGGGCAAGTTAATGAAAGAAACCCCCACCCTAGCAATTCACAGGATGCATGAAAAGAAACCTAAACCCCCCACATTCTCAATGCTAATTAAGCAATAATGATCAAGGCGCAGGGTATTTCCTGGGGATTAATAACTAACTGGGAGGAGATGATGACCCCAGACAGTCATTAATCCTCAGGAAATGCCCTGCATCGAAGTTGCTATTGCTAGTTCAGGCTAAATATGTGAGAAAAGAGATTTTTTTAAAGTCCGTCTTGCTGGAAGTTTTTCAGTATGTATTCTCTTTTGTTGTGATTACGAGCCCCCCTGGAGTAGGACCTCTCAGCCCCATCAGCCAACCAGATTGCACAAAATACTCCTCCAGACCCCAGTATAATCAGAAATGAAAATTAAATCACTGTTCCTTAAATAGGCTCTTTTGCAGATGGATCTTGCTGTTCTCTGGACATTCAAAGCCTGATCCTGAACAGTGTGAAGCCGTGTCAGCTCCCCCTGAAGTCAGTGAGGAGCTCAGCCTCTGGACCCCAAATTTGTGTAACCTCTGAGACTCTCCTCATCTGACCAGCGCTGAGCCCATGGAGCTTACTGCTTCTGAATAAAGGCCGCGACTCTAGGATGCGCTCGATTTCAAGCACATGCTTAACTTTAGGCAAACGTATGCTCAACTGGACTTGAATACTTTAATAGATGGTGTGTAGTAACCAGGAAGCCTTTGCACATGAGATCTCACCCTTAGGTCTTTTAACTCCCCGCAATTTATAGCCAATACCAGGGCACACGTGCTGAAATTCAAGCATACACAACATTTTCAGGAACTGAAACTGCATTTAACGGCAACAGTCACAACCAGGCAGGAATCACCATGCTGTAGAGATCACAGAGGTGCAGCGTAAGACCCAGGCCTTGCCGATCTCATCGAGGCATTCTCACGTTAAATCTCCCTTGCCTCAGTGTGTGTTTCTGCAGGGAACACACACTGAGATCTTCAAAACAAACAACAATTTCTATCACGCTTCTATAAAAGAGAAATGACCAGGTCATCCTAATAGTATGACTATTTATTGCAAACTGTTGCTTGTAATGAAGACCCCAAGACACACACACACGCGTGAACACTCATGCAAAAGAAAAGGAAAAGTCCTATTGTCACAAGTCCCCCCCACATTGATGTTTCCTGGTCTGCTTAAGAAAGAATTTAGCTTCTGCAAATAAAAAATGGAAGTTAAACAAAAACTTCCTCGTTATCACTGGTAATCTTTACATTTTACTGAAAACAGAGCTTTTTGTATTCCATTCAATACTTCCTTCAACTTAGAAAGGGAAACTAAGCAGAGAGGAAAAAAAATGAGAGCGTTTCAGCTACATTAATCTTCCCAGCTAGGCTTAAAAAAAGCATAATGGCAATAGCGTAAGTAGTAAAAGGTAAACTGTTTTCTAAAATCTTTGCTGTTTAAATATTATAAAGGTTAATAATGGTACAGGGAAACAAATACGTAGTACATATTTACATGTGTATATATGTGATACGCTTTTATTAAGTTCTAAGCATCATTCTCAGCTCTTCTGTGTCACTCCTTGTCAAAAGAAACCCTAAAGGATGACAAAGAAAGGTCTGATAACAATAAGCCCTGCCTGAGTTCGGCTCCTACGTTAGTTTGAAACCATTGAAAGCAGGATTAAGCTAAAGGAAAATACTTAAAGGAAAATAGCTAAAATTCAGCTCCAACTACTGGGAAAATTAAAAAGTGGGGTTTTTTTTTTTTCCCAAACTATAGCATCTCTAATCAGAAGAAGAAAAAACAAGTCAATGCAATATACAAACTACAGAAAGCTCTTAAACTAACGAACAGCTAGATGAATTAGCAAACTCCGCTTTCACAGGATCCCTGCTTTATCCTCCACATAAATCTCTTCACTTTGCAGCAATACCAGCCCTTGGTGTTAATAACACAACGTCAGCAGTTTTGGTAAGATTTATATAGGAAAACTACACTGAAAATTGCCTGGTCATTATACATTCCTTTGGAATCAATGAAACACTATAAATCTTTAAATACATTTGCGCTCATATGATTCAGACATACTCCCTAAACGTACCCTGACATTCATTAGAGGATACTTAAGCATGGTGTTGCAGAGAAAAAAAATAATATAATAAAGTCCCTGTGTTCATTTTTTTTTTTTTTTTATGGAGTACATACAGAGAATATTACAAGAGCAGCGTTGGGAGATCTATTTGTCAAATGAAAATTAATAACTATTCTAAAACAGAACCAACCCTATTGCTCCTCCATATTATGAGAGCAGTCACTTGGTCTAAAATTTCAGGTTGGCCTATTTCTTATTAGCTGGGTTAAGCTGGCATCAAGGGGCTATCATCTGTCAAAATATCAGCAGGAGAAACAATTGACAAAGCCACCACTTGAGAATGTTGAGTAAACTGGGTAAAAAGCAGTGAAAGAAGTTAATGTGCAACCTGGCACACAGTACCAGCCCAAGCCGTGAGAACCACTTATGTGATAATTGGTCCCTCACAATATCTTCTGCTCTGTAAAACATTGTCTTGGGCTTGTCTTTCAGCACAGGAACGGATCTCTTTGAGACACAATGAAACAAACACCCACCTGAAAGCCCCCTCCAGCTGACAGGGGAGGAATTCAGGTGGGAAAGCTTGCTACTTCTGAACAGCTACAAACAGTTTCAGGTAACTCCAGACTCACCCAGGGTCAGCAGAAAAAAGCAAAACGTTATTTGAAAGAAGTAGTAGCACATTTATATGCAGCCATTTATCCAGTTCAGACAGAAACGAGTATCAGCTGGGATTCAAAGCATCTCTCTCTCTCCATTTTTATCCTCCTTGTTGTCCAGCCTTAAAAAAAAAAAAATCCTTATTGTACTGATGGAGGATTACCAGGGGAAGAAATGTAAAACCAGGAATCGGAACAGAAAACGAGAAAATTAACAAAGCTGGTCTGTCTACAAAGTAGGAAGCCACACAGCAGAAATATTAGAATATACGAACAGATTATGAAACATCTTGTAATACAGGTGTTCCATAGGGCATCGAAGCTGCTCTCAGCCTTTCTTTATGTACATATGTGTGCATATATATACATACACGTATACACAACTTTTTCAAAGTTGAGGGAAAGGAGAGCAGAGTGACTAAAACAAAAACTAGTGAAGTATCACCATATTAACACTCATCCATGTTCATATACATCTGCATTTGGAAAAAGAGCGCTGCTATGCAGAGGCGAGAGTGCAAGTCACTATCTGAAACCTATCCTTAAAGGACAGATGATGGAAAAGCTTAAGTAGAGGGGTGAAATTCACCCTATAAGGCAAATTATTTTACTTTCTAAAGTCGGTTCACTTTGAGCTTATAAAGTGACCTAGAAGACTGTTCTAAAATGGGATCTTCTTGAGAGAAAGGGTCTGATTTGTAGCTACTGGAAAATATGAAATCTGTGTGTGTTTTGGCACTTCTTTAGATTCTCAAGAGTCAAGAAACAGGCTGCTCTGTTTTTTAATGATTCAGAGAGTGGCAGCCAGTCCTTAAAAAGTGGGAGAACTCAATGTTTGTAGAGCAAATATAATTTCCTTTATGACAGAAAAGTTCCTGTAGCAGAATCTGTTATTTCTTGCGTTGTTTTAAAAAACAGTGACCCGTGTTCAGGCTTGTTGCTAGAGCAAACATGTGGGCAAATGCTGTTCTCAAGAGATACGCTCAATAGCAGGCCAGGTGTTCTTTTGTACGGATCTGGGCCTTGTCATATTAACAACTGTGGATGAATCATGACAAATTTCCTTCAGATTTCACCAAAGCTTATGATAGCCATAGTTTCCTACTCAGTTCGTACTAAATCAATCCCTGTTCCATCAAAAGCACCATCCTTTTCATAAGTAGTCATATACTGACTAGACTCTCAGTATGTCAACGGAAAAGTAAAAGGACAAAGTGAGTGTTTGGTATCCAAGATTAATAATAACCGTTATGGGATTTCCTTTGATGAGATCACCCAGTGTCTCACAAAAACAGCAATGTCACAGCCAGAACAACTACATGGAAATAAAAGAGATAAAAAGAAAGCACAGAGATGAGACTAAAACTAGCTCCCATGTGAATAAGGCTTGCATATCCTGCTCTTATGCTTGATAACTAAGACAGAGTTGTGAAAACATTGTAAAGGTCTGATATACCTGGACCCCACTCAGCCCCTGGGAGGAAATGAGAAGGCTCTTATTTGGGTACCCATGTCCACGTGCAGATGAAGAGGGCTCCCTGGGGAAAGCGTGCTGCAGCGCTGCATAGATTCCAGGTCAAAGATGCAGCTGTAGACTGGAAACCCCCTTCCGTACTATCTTTAGGCATATATTTACTCGTTTGAATAAAACAAACTCAAACACTGGAACCATAAGCATCCATAATACATAATTGCTGGGTCACTCCCTGATCGTATCCAGAGTCCTCCTTCAAGTAGCGCCCTCCAGTACCATCCCAGGCACGGGCTAGCAATATTGCTCGTTAGGGACTGCTCCTAAAGCAGCAGATTCAAGACATGGTTTGGTCACCTCAACAGTTCTGCAACACTATCCTCAGCAGGCTTTACACCCTCAGACACTTCTGAGTGCCCTTGTGCTATAGCCCTGTGCAGGTATCACCGATTTCATGCTATAAAAGCAACATGCCTGAGAGTTACAACATAGCATCATTATGTTTCAGGCATTTGATACTGGAAAAAACACCCAACTACTAATTCTGTAAGACCCCCTGGGCACCCCACAGCAGTCAGATGAATTCCAGTTCAAAACGCCACGAAGCAGGAATACAGCCCTGCTCTAGTAAGGAGCTAGCATGAACCAGTCTGTGCCAATTGGCTTTGGGCACAACAACTGCTCTCTACATCTCTTTGCTTCAGAGGTACAGACGGAGTGAAGGAGAAGTGAGGCCTCCAAAGTTAAAAGGTTGTGGTTTTAGTCTCCACAATCTGCTTTTATTCATCCTCAGCTGCCACGTTGAGGATTTCCCTTGTTCTCCTTTTCACCTGCCCTCCCTTTAACTTAACTAGAAAGCTTACAGGAAAAACAGGCAACTTTCTGTTTAAAGTATCTCCACTCTTGAGAGCAGAACATTGCTACAGCAGAATCATGTTGGTCCTCGATCAAGGCCTTACTGATATTACCCCACTGCTTTCCGGACAGCGTAACTCCATTGACTTACTCCTGATTTACCATGGCCTAAGGAAAAACCTGACTCTCCTTTCCTTGCCAGAGGAATACTGTTAGTAAACTGAATCCAGAGGAATTCAAGACTGTTTTTAGGCTTTGCCAGTAGGTCAAAGAAGGCTGAGATAGTCTAATGCTGTAATCATCAGCAAGGAAACCATAACTTTCAGTACCCTTTTCCTAAGCCAGTACTAGCATACGGAGTGCTCAGCAGATGGAGTGGTACAGAGATAAACATCTGGAATGCAGGTGCTCCACCAGATACTTGGTGACATTCCAGCAGTTGGATTTCTCTGTAGGCATCCTCCACTGTTTATTGCCAAGAAAGAGGTTTGTCCCTAATTGGCATTAACAATAACAACACTATCTTCTCCTCCCTAACAAGCTGAAGGCTGGAGTCAGTCATACATGTCGCTCTGCTTCCCTGCACTCTAACTCTCTTATGATTAGACCACCCTCCTCCTCATCTGCTTGGCAGACTGCTACACTAAGGTGGATATCAGGGCCACCACCAGCTGCAAGTTCTTTATTGCTTGTCAGTTCTTCAGCTGAGTATATCTTTTTATTCCTCGGCAGCTGGGAAAAAACAGAGAAGAGCAATAGTGACTTCTTGAAACTTGAATTTATACCGTTTTACTGGTACCTTTCAAAGTCTGAGTATCATCTGCTGTGCTAATGAAATGTTTCTGCAGTGGAAGGGGGGGAATTTTCTAGAAAGCTTTTCAGACAGGATAGCTCTAAATACAGCCACACTAAGTAAACGCATCTCTTGGGAGATAGGTCCCATTAATTCATCTAGCCATATACCCTCTTTGAGCTGTTCTAAGCAGCTCTAGTACTCTTACCAGTGAAGATATACATGTATCTTTTAAGTAAGGCAGAAGTTTACGCACATGCTCTGTGGGCCACTCCGGATGGTGCTTAAATGCATGTTCCCCTGAAAGTATGCCATAGTACTGCAAATAAAGCACAAGGAAAAAGGGAATTGACTGAACCAAAACATCAGTTTAGCTGATTGCTAATCCATATTTCAGAACATCTTTTTTTTTTCCCCACCCTAGTTAAATTTTCATTCTCACCGGTATAAAGAACCATAGATATTTAAAACAGTTTCTTATTTTAAAACCTTAAACAAGCTACATAAAATCCACCATGAATATCTGGAATGCTCCATCTGACGGTCTCTCCCCAGAGCACAGAGACCTGCCTCAAGCAAAGAATAGGGTATTTGACTTTAAAGGATTTGTGGCATCCTGCTACTGCTTTGCTTGTGTAACACCTTTAAAAATTTAGCTGGATACAAAGGCTAATTCATTACGAAGAGTCAGTAAAGTTTTAATATTAGGGTCTCGATTAATCTTCCCAAATTGTTGTATTATTACAAAATACAGAGTAAAAGCTTTTTATATAACACACCTATAGAAAGCAAAATATTAAAAAGCCTGTGGTTGTTCAACAGCAGTTATTAGAAAGAATCACTTTGCGCTCGCTCTCCGCACCACAAGAAAGTTTGTAAATTGCCTCTATTGTGCAAACACTGAAGGGTTCTCATTGGCTGAACTGGTGGCCATCTGTGACAGAGGAGCACCTGAATAGCCATTTCTGAACACACCCTTTTGTCTGAATTACTACACAGCCTATCTCCACTAGCATCTACCTTCTTTCATCCACTGCATCTTGACTGATAGGTAGACTGCGATCTTTCTGGGCACGAATGAGTTGACCTTGATTCCTGGCTAAGAACTGCACACATTAGAGTAGCGACATATAGGAGCATTAACGGTCATTGTTTTATTTGGTTTTTTTTTTTCCTCTGTTGGATGAAGTTTTAGTTCCTTCTTACGTGCCTTAGTCGAGTTGCCCAGCTCTTGAATATAGGGCAAAAAAGAGCAAGCAAAGTTGCTCATCATTTTGTTCTTTCCAGCAGTAGAGCTTTGGATGGGAAAAGATTGCTTTCTTCTCTCCTCCACCCCCAAGTTTCTGAGCACCATGGCCTGGGAGTAGTTAGTAACATACAATGCACACCAGAGGCAGTCATTTACTAACCCACTATTGTAAAGAGGAAGCCTATAATTCACAGGCGAGCCTGAGACACACAGCAGTTCTGGACACAATTACTGCGTTGGTGCTATGCACACACTTAGTGCTGTAAGGAAGGTCACAGCCTGGCCCAACTGGAAGAATGATCCAGTTTTTAGGGTACTCACCCAAGCATTAGGAAACCATGCCAGAGATATCCTGCATTACACCACTTTAAAATGCCAACGATGGTGCCCGAGTTACTCGTCACAGTTACTATGGCGTGTGAAGTCAAAAGACCATTAGGTGATCCAGATATCCCTACTCAGATATAAAGGAAAGTTAGGGTGCCCAAGTTCAGCATCACAACAGAGAGATGTTACTTAATTTTGTTTTTTCCTCACAAAATTGTGGAAGCATCAGGTATCAGTGGTCCAAAATTTTCTTATGGAGCAAAAAGATGGAGATCTTAACATCAAAATAAATTATGTTTAGAATAAATTAAAAGCCACAGGATGATCCCATCAAAAGCTTATTAAAAACAGAAAGCAGAGCCCAAACTGTTTGTTGATTTTTTATTTTTTTTTAAAAAAAGCTAGAAACCTAAATTTAAGTTCCCAGGTCAAAAATGAGTTTCTCAAATGCACAAGCAATCTCAGATTTTACCACAGTGCTTATACTACAACAGCTACTACAGGCACCCATGAGAGATTTGCAACTCCTTGACTCTTATGAAGATGGAGGTTGCAGTGGAGAGAAAAGAAGCTGTTTTAATTTTTTCCACTTAGAAATTATCCTTTGAGGAAATTCAGTCAGATCGGCATAGCTAGATCATAGCCCATCACTTTGGTCAATCCCAGGTGACCTCAATAACTACGCTGTCATGGTACACAACGGGAGAAAAAAAAATAATAAAAGGACAGAGAATCAAGCAATTTTCTCAGGGATCTGAACAAAAGGAGTGTCTGTCATCTGTGAATAACAGCTGAGACACTGAGGGTTGAAAGCAGTTTATTTCACCACATAACGTTAACGATGGGATGCTTTGACTACGCTATCCCTTGACCCATTCTATTAGTGGAAAGCTTCTTAAGACTTTCATATTCTCCAAGGCCTCCCTTTTTCTTGACCTGGACTGAAACCACATACCATACCACAAACGTATACTATTTCAGGCACTTAGATAGAGTTTTACAATTCCAGGCTGCGATCAATTACTGACTATTTGAGATTTATAACAAGAGCTTTTTCCACAGAACTGAAATCTGATGGTGACTTCAACTAGGAACTCCACTAAAGCTGAAGAACTGATATTTAAAGAAGAGGTCCCAAATGGATCCATATTTCAAGATTTAGCAAACTCAGAATTGGCAACTTTTGTGCCAGATTTAATCAAACAAACACTGTTAAAGGCTGAATCAATTACAATGGGACTCGCGTACGTAAAAAAGTTACATGAAGGGAGGATACGAAACTAGTTACACTGCAGATACACTGGTACAGTTGCACATATGTAAACATTTATTCTACCCCTCTTTTTCAGATTATTTTTTTTGACACTGGGGAAATAGCTTCAACTAAGCCAATCATATTATGGAAGAAGAGGTCTGGATCAATGACTAAATAGTGCCTTTAAATTAGAAGGGTGGTTGTCTCTATGGTCAACAGAACACAGTAGTCAGTTCCACAGGATACATCTGCTCACATAAGTCCACTTCACCAGGCTACCTATATAATTAGGTTCCTAACTTTGGCACAAGTCAGGTACCTGAAGTTGAATGGGATGAACATGGACCTAGAATAACCAGAGAGCGCATTATAGTAACATAGGACTACAGTCCTACAATCTCTTTACGCACTGCTAAAAGGGACTTGATGTAGAGTCAAAATCTAGTTTACTTCAGGTCCATGCAAAGGACCAGGTATCTAAGCCTGCACTGTGTAACACCACGTCAGCGTGTGGCAATGTTCAAGCTAGCCTGAAATAACATCTGCAGAGCCAGAAGTAGTGTATCTTTATACCAGAGTGATCTTTATGCCACAGTAAACAGCCATAAGACACAGATCCAAAGCATCACGTTAACGTGAATTTTCTTCTTCTGAAAGCCAAATGCAGGGTATTTGCACTAAACTGCGAAGGTAACACATGTCACTGGCAACTTCCTGCTCTAACGGCATGAGGATGTGGTCATGCCCTTAGCGAGGGCGTTCATTACTCAACCAAGGCATATTTTATTATAGCACACAATGAGAGCTGCATGAAGAAAATATTTACTATACAAAGCCAGACTGAAAAGTTGGGATTGCAACCTACCTAGCAGAACTGCAGGAACAGGGAGGAGGTGTTATTTCTGTTTTAGAACAAGTACGTGTTATTCCTTCTGCAGAAATAAGCAAAATGCCTATAGCTCTTCCAAGGAGAAGAGATAGCCTGCATTCAGGAGTGGCTCAGCACCACCTTTCTTTCAGAATTATCTATTTCAGAAATACAAGATGCGAATCAAAGATTCCTGTTACCAATAAGCACTGTTAATCATTAGGCACTTTGAAAGCTCTCATCTTGAGTATTTCAATAAAACTGTAAAATTTAGTAACGAGTTACGCCTCAAATGACCACAATGAAATGAAATCTCCTTTTCCCCAATTAAGAAAAAGACACAGAGAAATCAGCTGGGGTTGATATATATGCCAGGGTGTGGGTAAAACATGCTGTGTTTCCATTGTGCATCGGTTCAAATGAGAGGCTCGTCGTCATGTGGGAAGTCTGTCCCGAAGTTGGAACTGAATTCAAATCTCTCAGCTTCCTGCCCTGTATTCTCCCTACCCAGCCGAACTTCTCATTGGCCCGAAGGTACCTTAGTGATTAAACAGAAGTTACTCCAAATAAACAAACTACTCGCACTGCCTTGAGGATCACAGTGATTCTCAGGAATATATTTCCTTCTCGCTGCCCTCCCCACCCCCCATCTTTTTAAAGCATTGTAAAGAATTTTTAAGAGAATGCTCTGCAAAAGACCAAGTGAATTGCCTTGTTTTTCTGAAGTACATCTGTAACCCATCTTGCTAATTCTAAACACAAACATTTCTGTGCACAAAGACAAAAATACTGGAATTTCCTTTTTCTGTGACTGCACTGGTTTTATATGCCTCCACTGTTATGTCACAGTAGTTGTAGGACCAAACCTGTCACACTGCAAATACGGCACTTCTTGATGGGGCATACAGATGTACTCCAAGGGTTCGGGATACAAGTCAAAGTCATATGCAGCTGGCTTTCTTGGCTAACTCTCACCCTCTCAGACTTTTATTTTCTATGTTTGCAATTCTCTCCAGCACATGTAGGTAACGGACCATGTAAATATAAAGCATTTTTGTAAGAACAGATCTGGATGTCCTCAATTACAATGCTTTCATCCGTGCATTCCCGGTGATTTCCTTGAAACCAAATATATTGCTTTTCACAGGTATTTCCAAAGCTGGTCCATAATGGGGAATGAAGAGTAGAGCCAGTAAAATTTTTCAGCTGGAAAAATTTCCCATAAAAAGTCAAGGCTTCCTTGAAAATTAAATTTTTCATAGCACTCAAGAGTTACATTTATCAGAGTTGAAGGCCCAGAATTTTCTATTAACTTCACAAACACTCACTTCAGTATGATTCTATCCAGGCTTTTAAAAATATCGCAAACACAGTGTGGACATTTATAGTGAGAATTAAATCTGACAGGAAAGGCTGTATTTTCTATCACATTAAAAATGTAAGATTTTTTTTCCCTGCCTTATTACTTTCAATTTTTCTAACCCAGTATGTATAAAGACAGCATGCAGAATGTCTAAGGGATACCAATTATTATCAAACCTTTTCAGTAAGGAAGACTATAGGAGTTCCGAATGGGTCTGAGATCTTTGTATCCGAACTTCTTAACTTTCTGATCCCATCACACTGCTGTGGAAGGGCCTGAGTTGTTGTACAGGATGGGCTGTGAAGGGTCTGTCTCATCTCTAGGACCTACAGAAGCTCCCAGACAATCAAGAGCTGGAGTATTTGATGGTAACTGTCTTACTGAGCTTATCTGTAAAGTGCAGTATGATACTATTCTGTAATTACACAGCTTTCTCTTTGCCCTGAGATTGTTTTCTCCCACGTCAGTGGAGGTCAAGGATGCTTAGGTATTTCGACACAGGTCTCAAAGATTTCTTTAGTTCTTCCTTCCCAATTTCCTAACTTTCAGCTGTTGACAGTTTGCAGGTGGATGGGTTGCCCGGCTGTCATTCCATACAGTGGTAATGTACAACAACCGGAGTCAAGCTTTTCTTGCCTTTTTTCCCCTTATTGAATTTTCATGGATGGTATTGGCCAAGGTTTGAGACACAGTAACTCATTGAATAAAGTCCTATTGCGTTTACCCATCAGCATCTGTGCTGAAGAAGCCAAACCTTCTCTGGGTGCATTCCCATACTTCATCAGGCCAGATACAAATGTGCACCATTTTACTGCTTGGCTTATTAGTTCTAAAATCTCCAGATTCTTTACCTCATTCTGGCAGTGGAAAGCTGGGAGGAGGGCTTCTAACTGAACATATATTACAACAACACTACATTTAAGCCTCCTTTATATTGGAATGGAGAACTGACCCCAAATTCTTCAGAGCTGTAATGAATAAAAGGTTCAGTACATGACTCAATGCGCCACGCTCTCTATGTTTGGTGGGGTGCTTCACCTTTATTACATATGTTATAATCTTTTTAAATTTAGAGCATACACTCCACACCAGGATCTAATCTGTCGTGCCCTTTTTTTTACCTACCTGTTTAATACTGAGATGAATACTACGTGTGCACTTTTTTTTTAAATTAACATTTTTCTTGCTACTAGAACAGCTGGGCAAACTGATCATTCTCATTTTTCTAAAAATTGCCCTTTTAATAATATTTCTGTTTAATAGTATGATCTCAGACTACAGTTTATTGGTGCTCTTTTTTTCTTTTCTTTACAAGATTTCTTTTAAACCTGTTAGTTTAAGTACACGTACATAGTTGTTCTTCATTTCAACCTGATATTTGCTAATCCTGAGCAAGTGAGAACGATATACTTCATTCATGCTTGTCAATACATGGAAGTATTAATAAATATACCTTTTCACATTCAGCATACTATACTGGTTTCCAGTTTACTCTAAAAGGTTTAACACCAGGTAATTCAAAGCTTCTAAGGCCAAAAGGGCCAGCCATAATTATTAACAGGTACTCAGGAGACTACTAGGAATTATGAGTTAATGTCTTTCATGTGTCTTGAATTCTGGAGAGGATTCCCCGCTTTAAGATGAAGCTGGGCACTTATTAAAGAAGTTGCACAAATTGATGAGGTGTCTTAGGTTTCACAGTTGCATTCAAACCACGTGCTCCCTAAGCTTCATTCTACTGACCTCTGGCCTCTTCCATCCCATCTGCTGTCCTTCAATTTGTAGGCAGGTTCCCACACAGCACATATTATTCAATATCCTAGCTGCCTGCCGGGCTGCAATCTACATAGACTCCTGGCTATATTTCTTTTTCAGATGCCAGTTTTTAAGATACAAAATGAACAAAGTCAAAGGCTCGATGCCATGCCTATTCTGAGCTTGCCACATCATTCTGACCAGATCCCCTGCACACTCCGCAAATTTACTTTTGACACATCTCTCTATAGATCTTAATGGAGCAGTTGTTGGGTCGACCTATTTCTAAGCTGTCTTCACAGGAAGAATCTAGCAGCGTGCAATTACAAGATACC
The DNA here is from genome assembly GCF_000708025.1 of Charadrius vociferus. Lineage (NCBI taxonomy): Eukaryota > Metazoa > Chordata > Aves > Charadriiformes > Charadriidae > Charadrius > Charadrius vociferus. Next base: position 6,945,760 of record NW_009648550.1, on the reverse strand, counting down.
CAACGGTTGATGTAAGCTTCTTCCCAAATCTACTTACCATTTCCTTTATAAGACTGGAAACGGGGAAATATCTATTGTTGCTGTCCCAGAGGCCCTCATCAGATTAAGTATTTCATTGCACAAGGTGCCAAACAGAACCATATAAAAATATAGTCCTTGTTCAGTCTAAATTACTTTTGGGGGTGAGGATAACTTTAATTTAAGAAATAACATCATCAGAAAAAATATCTGGAAGCATGCTCATGGATCTGTATTTGTTTCCACATGCTTTTTTGGCAAAATTGAGTTTGGAAGTAGAATTCAGCTGATCAGTCTATGCTGACTAAACTGTCATCCTTCCTAGTCAGTAGGAAAAGTTCTGCAGCTGTTTCAAGGGCAGCTGTATAAATTCAACTGAATCACAGGAAAAGCTTTTTATTCATTATAATATGGCCTGAGGCAAAATAAAGCTGAAGTTATTAAACGGTAACTAAAAGCTAGCCACAGTAAAATATATTGAAGTCAAGATTAAAAGCACATACAGAGTATGAACTCCCAGTATGAAGGATGGAGGTTAAGAGAGAAAAAACCTAATTCCTCAGTGAAAAACTGAAATCTCTGTCCCTGTAGCCAAAATGGATTCTGGGATGTGAAAACTGATATTGAATGTCTGCGTCGCTCAAAAGAAGAGAGAATCAATCCAGTAATTTTCACTTATAAAACCAATAATAATAGCATGTTCTTTCAATCATAACCTTGATAACTTTTTTTTTTTTTTTTTAAGAGCTTCAGACAGCACCCTATGGCAAACAGTAGTTTTTTCATGGCAGGGTTGAATTGTTCTGAAAATGCAACAGTTGGCCAGGATAAACCTTTATCTTCATTTACCCATTGTTACTTGTATTTTTGTAGCCTTCTGGTAGCAAGAGGTCACATTTCCATGAAGATAAATTCCTTATTAGACCCAACTGTGGTCTGAGGTCATTGCATATCTGTGCCAGGACAGACTTAGAAGTGATGGTGAATAGGAAGTTTTTTGTGTTGTATTGTCCTGGCTTACTGCAGCTGGAGCCAGACAGTGTTAGGACCAACATCAGCACGGGCTAAAGCAGACATATCTTTCTAGTTGCTCATCACACAACAATGAGTAAATAAACACTGTCCTCCATCCAGACTGAGCTGTCAGCCCAATTAGGCATGAGAATGTCCTAACGCACCATGTTTCCTATATCTTCACCTACAGTTTCTACCGCTCATATGCCTGGGGTGATTTCAGATAGACATGGCTGTATTTAAACACAGCTACGCTGCTGGCAGGGGTCAGGTCTGCTGTGTCAACACTAATCCTTCCTGTCTACTATCAGCTAGTTTGACATTTGATTTGTGTCAAGTTTCTGTGTCCACTGGAAGCCAAATATCACAGCTCTGAGATAACACTTTGCCCCACTTTCCTCCAATCACTGCATAATTTTGTATTTTCTCTCCTCATCCTCTGAATCCAGGCGATCACAAGTTACTAAGACAAAGGAGCGTATGCCTGAGAAATTATACTAGAACAGACACCGTTTCACTTCATATCATTCAGTGGCAGTTACAAGAGAATTAAACAGAATGTCCTCAAGTACAAGAATTTTATGCCTGACATTTTGAACATCTCATTGAAATGGGCTCTTTGTTTTATCCGGTGCAATGGAGTAGGTCTAATATACCACTGATTTTTATATACATCTTGAAATTTGACATAAAAAAAGGCCAGCCACTCAAAGCACAGGATATCTCAACATTCACATCAGACTTGTTCTAAACGAAGCCAAACGCTTCTCTCACCCCCTCCAACTCCACCGAACAGTTTGTTATGACTCTGTGATAAAGATCAGTATCTACTGAAAGATAAGCCAGGACCACCACCGATTTGGGCCTTCAAAGCATGCTGAACTGCATTATACCACAGTGTGAAAGGATATGCCTGTCGTGAAGGTGCCAGCTCTTGTCAGAAGGCTGTTCCTCCTATTTTTGCACCAGAGGAGGACTTTCTCATGAGCCCCAGCAGCGGCAGGCTGAGCCTTTCATTGTATGCTGTACGATACGCGATGTATATGGTCCACAGTTCTGGCACGTATGGCGATCAGCTACATCATGTACATGGGTGCACCCAGATAATTCTGAACTGCAAAATCTCCACGTTCAGACTTTTCAAATCAAGATAATTTTTCATGTGTGGGAACATTTTATTCTTCAGGTGCACAGACAGGTAAATATGGGTAAAACTTGTCTAACAAACAGCACCTCAGTAAGTTGCCTGACTCAGTGGCATATTTACTGTACAGGTATAAGTCTATGTGAGAAAAAGGAGCATAACATCCCTTAAATTAAGCCATTTCTTAACAATAAAGAAAAAGAAAAGCATATTTACATGTCTAGATACTTATTTATACTACACCTTAACCAGTCACCTAAGCCAAGAGTACTGTGCACAGTACCATAACCCTCTTTTGTTGTCATTTACACTGATGCTTGCAAAAACAAAATTTTCCCTGCAAGGAAGCGACTCAACAAAATTTCATATTTCTGTAAAAAAATAAAAATTCTCTCATCTGTGTTATCAAAGCCATGAAATTTGTAAGCGTTCTAGGTTCAGTACCAGAAGATGAGCAAAAATAACACTGCAAAATATATATGCACGTGTATGTGATATAATCACTATGGATACAATCAGATACTATATGCAATTCAAAGTTTAAGTATATTTCAACAGATTTAGTAAACAGTGTGTTTCCTAAACATACTTTGTCTTTGGTAAATAGTATGTTAGTGCCAACAGTAAACAGTAAGGCTCTTGGTTGAACGGGTCTGTCTTCACAACACAAGTTAGTTACCCCTTAATTCTAAATGGTTTAGCTCTTTTAAATTTAAGGGGTAGTTTATAACGTAAGAGTTTCTCCCCTACACCCAAGTTACTAAATCACTCCAGCCTTTCACACTCACCAAACCACATATGACTCCTGTGGCTGAGGCACCCCAGGAAAGAAATCTGCCCTCTTACATCTTTGATGACAAAATCTGAACTCCATCCCATTTGAGTCTCTGGGAAGGATTAATCTTGGGATAGAGAAATCCAAAAGGCAAACAGTTCTTTTAAATTCTCAACTGGTAGCAAAATAAAAATATGCACTCAGAAAAAAATAAAAAGGCTAGAGCTTCAAGACCAAAACAAAACAATAATCAAAAAAAGAAAGAAAACGCAGAAGTTGAAAATAAACATTTAGGGCAAAAATAAGATGTTTTAAGCTACAACAGAAGTTCAAAACCATGCAACAACCGCCCTTCTCAATTTCACCAGTGAGATACAAACGCATTCCTATCTCGCCAGCAGCTGTAGGTAAGATTACACTCATTCCCACATACATTTCCATTTGCCTGATTCCGTTCTTGCATATGCCATGCTCAATCTTTCAAAGTGCTCAACCTTCTAAAGTTGCAGCGAGAGTGGTCAGCTCACCCACAGATCACTACCCAAAATCCACCTTGATTTCTGTAGGAATTCAATAGCTACCAAAAAAAAAGGGGGGGGGGAATAAGTCAAACTGGAAGAGCACTCCAGTGGTTAAAATCCAGGTCTCAAAAATAATCACATTATTTTTTCCCTTCCATGAAAGGAGAGGAATGTAAGTGTGCCACATGCTATGGTTTTTTGGTTCTGTAGGTTAAACAGTCCTCAGGTGACAACGTTATTTACATACCCTGCTTCAAAAAGTAGGCTGGTCTAACTGATCTCCAAGGTCCTTTCCAACCTGAACCGTTCTACAATTCTACATAAATGAAGACCCAGGTTTTTATCTGGAGACTGAGGCTGCATGTGATTGTTGAATTGGAGCCTGTGGAAATGTAATTTGAACTTTGTTTTTGTTTTGTTATCAGTAGTTTTGAGTTCTTCACCTACTGGCTTGATGTCATTTCTGAGTGTCTCTCAATTCTTCTGGTCACAGGTTGTTTCCCTTTTACTTACCAACCTTTGAAACTCTTTCTGCCAACAATTTCTAGCTTAGCATAGCTCACTACCACTCACAAATGAATTATTTATAAGTAAAGCTCAAATATTGTTTACTTGCAGTAGCCTGGTCCTGTTTGAGTGGATCTACTGTTTCTCTTTGGGTTGACGAATGCTTTTCAAGGTCTCTGGCATTCTGCTTGGTGCTGGACCATTGCGGTGACAGATCAGAAAATCTGTGAAGGAAAGATATCTGTTGAGGACTGTGACATGAAAGGGTAAGAAACTGGAACTGCTCATAATGCATGCAAGTAACTGAGGGACTAGAAGAATTACAAGGGCAGCTCTTACTAACAGGGAATTCTACATATGCTGACCTGTGCTGTGTCTGGCCTACACCTACAACACCAAACACAAATGGGATGAAGCTCTAGTAGATACATGTGGTACAATACTAGTGCTCAGATGATAACTTAAACTTTACTCATGTCTTAATCACAGGTAAGCCCTCTAAAAATCTATCTACTGGATTTTAGGCCTTCCAAACCATTCCTTGATAATGCTCATTTTTAGTCACTTCTCTTTTACTAACCACTAAGATACGCATAAGCAAAAGCGGTATGTTATTAAGCAGGGAAGGAAAGCAGAAGAAATCCCCAGTAAAGATTGAACCAAAGCAAAAAAAAAAAGTTTACACGATCCTTTTTCCTCCATACCACCTACTGCAGGTCACCTACTCCCTTTTCAAAATAGGAACCTAAAATGGGAAACTTCCCTCAATCAAGAATATCAACCCTTCTCTTTCTAAATTTTCATTGCTGCATTTTCCTTATTGCGTGGAAAATTGTTGGTCCTCATATCTGCTGGCAAAGAGAAGGATACAGACAATAAAAATGCTCCTGCCTCTATCTACTGCATCAAAGGTCATAGCTGAGGGCAGGCAAGCGGCTTGATCTTCCGGGAAGGGCTGGAGAAGCGAGAGCACTAGAGGGATCTTCAAGTCTGTCATACATCCTTAAGGTAGGAGATGAAATTATCTGTGTCGCATAAGGGACAGGAACGTGCTTCTCTGTTCCCTTTGAAAGCAAGAAGGGAAAGGAGGAGCCGAAGGAGGAGTTCACCTGCTTTCTGGATTGCTCCTGGGACAGGATGGTTACATGTTACCTACTGCTGCAGTGTGAGCACAAGGTAGTTGCGACCAATATTGCTTTCTTAAGAATTGATACTGTCCACTCAGGTGGGCATCTCTTTCAAAAGCCATCCCAAAAGAATTGTGTTATTCTAGGACAAGGGAACGCATGAGAGAATGATCCATGCTATAGAGCAAAGACTGTCAGTGAAAATGCTGTGAAACCTGACTCAACTCGACTGGGCCACAGCTGCTAGGCTGGAAAGTGCAAGCATCAACGCTACCTACATGAAGCACATCTACTATGTACTTTGACAAGAGCAGTTGTTGGTTTATTTCACATAAGTCACTGCTGTGCTAACAAACTTTTGGGCGGACTATGAATCCAATAATTTTAAGGCATAAGCTTTCATTGAAAATATTTTGTCCACTTGATCTTCAACTGCTGATGTCCTTAATTACACCTGTTAATACATAACAGGGAGCACAACGATATGACCAGAATGGACCTGTCCCTATGCTGAGCAGTTTACCAACAATGTTCCTTGGCTCTTCTGTGAGCAACTCGGAATTTCTTGGGGTTTTCCAGCTGCTTTTAGATCACTGGTTTGACTAAGTCACAACACGGTCTAACCAGTCTCTTTTCCCAGACAGGAACTGGAACCCATGGCTTGTGGTTGCGGTAAATTAATAAGGGGGTGGGGAAAAAAAAAATAAAGAGAAGGGACTTTTCCCATGTGTTTTACAACACTGCAAATCTGTCCACCATCCAGCTCATCCATAGCGTACCATTTTCTTGCCAGTCATTCCTATGCTCACTTGCTATAGGATATAACGCTATGACCCCACCCCCTGCAAATTTTATTTTTAATGAGTTCTCTGAATTTCCAAGGGGCAGATACTGATGATGTAAGCTGGTGTCACTCCACTACAGTGGAGTGACAGATCTGCTTCTAAAATATGTATTTAAATGTATGAGGAATTCCCTACTTGTAATGTATATAGCCTTAAGCCAGAATTATTGCCTCTATTTGCATAAGAACATTTACTTAGCTATGTAATAAAAATGCTCAGGAAAGAAGTTATCTTTACAGACTGAATTTCACTTTATGTAAGTACACCACAAATTAGGCTCAAAATTCATACTTTCGGAAGAGACAATACAGCATTATAAATTCTTAAAATGCATAATTTTTCAAAGACGAAAGATTCCCACTAAAACACAGGATTTCCTGAAACAAGCTTTACAACAAAAAAAGCCAACGTTGTATTTTTAAACTACATCCTCATCACTATCATTCATTTGTCAGTACAAGTACCATTAGAATTTTTTTTTTTGTGGCGTGGCTGTGAGTTTCTTCATAATTATCAGCGGAATATCCCTGGAAACCACTTTCCATTCATTTCCCCAAGCCTGAGGAGTGTGAGCAGAACTGACAAATCTCAGAAACATGCTGTAAAGAAGCACAGTGACTCTTCATTCTTTGGCAAAACTTTGGTCAGTCTGTGGTTCGCATAGTCCGAGAAACCATTTAAGCATCATTCAAAATTACAGTGATCAAGAGTCGCATTTCAGCAGAGGAAACCTAAAGGGCTACATCACTAGTTTTCCCACAGTCCATGAATCCAAAACTTAAATCTTAGTGTAGTCTCACCTTCAGCTTTTATACAGTGGATCAAGATTTGTAACCAGCTGATCCGTTGTCTATCAAAGGATGCAGCCCTATCTCTTCCTCAGTGTGATTTTAAGGAAGGGAAAGAAACCACCAACTGCCTAAAGTTCACCAGAATACACTGGGGAAGTTATTTAATTTCTAAACGAAGGGCCCTGCCGTGGCCCTTGACAATCACTCCAGCGTTGCTAGCCCCTTGGATGCTCAGGCCTGAATGTTCCCAGAAATGTCCTCTAGGCAAAGTATGAGATCAGGCTCTGGGACTCAATCCAACAGTCCACTGAAACCCATGAAAATAATCCCACTCGTTCACTACAGTTAGCACGGGAAACCGAATCTCTTTGAATGCACCTGAAGTATATCCACAGTCAATTACTTAATCTCTATGTACATATCTTAAAACCATAGGTGTCCTCTTATTCGTATTCTGTGCATTTACCGTAACATCACAAGATCCACTTTTCATCCAAGACGTGACTTAAGCAGATGATAATTGTTGGCAGAAAAATCGCATATTATGGTCATGCCCAAAATTCATGTTTGTTGTGCCAAGCATTACATATAATTAATTTGTTTGTCATGGGTAATTTGTCCCATATACGTTATCATGCCTCCTTCTCAACTGCTCTTCAGTGCTCACCACGACACCACAAGTAAAAACAGTATTTGTTGACAGGTTTATAATGCACAAAGGCTGGTCCAAATCTAGACGAGTCATTTACTGCAGAGACTGTACTCAGACTTCACCACTTATTAGAAAAATAATGCTTAATAAACCACAAAATATAATTTGAACAGAAACTAATGAAAGAACTTGCTACTGATAAGCTGCAACTTATGCAATTGCCGCATGCCTTTAAATGCGCTCCACCAGCTTTTCATATACAACCTCTTCCTTGTGTTTTATCAGCAATCCGCACTGTCCAGCCATTTGAGTCATTTCTGAGACCAAAGGCAATCTGTGCACAACAATGTACACCTACTATGGCCACCAAAGGGGAAAAAAAATAAATCACAACAATGGCTAAAAATAACGAAGGCAAAATTCTCATGATATAAAATACGGAGGCTTCTAAAAATTAAGCTATGATGTTTAATTTATTCCTGGGAGCCAAAGGTTGGAAAACTGTCTGCACAGGTAGGTGACCATCTTAGCAAGGCTCCGAAAGGAGTCATAGATCTCTGTTGGTGTTGGGAATATCTGAGCTTGTCATAATCCAGAATGGGTATTAAATCTCATGTCTCAAAGCTTAAGCCAGACAGTAACTGCAGGGAATCTCTGAGGTGATCTAACACTGGAACAGATTATCCCACATAATGCTATCGTGAACCTTAAGACCTTCTACCTTTGGTTATCAGCAGAAACAAGTTACAGGATTTAGTGAGCCTTCAGCGTGATGTAGTTCTTATATCCATAGCGCTCTGGCAAAATAGGAGGTCTGAGCACACCTGAAGTCTACATAATGTATATGGTATCTCAAACAACCAGGAGAATTGGTCCTCCTTACCTGTAAATATGCTGCTTGACCTTTGTGAAACATACACATGATTAGCTCGCACAACCAGATGTATAGAAACAGATGAAAAATATTAAAACAGGCAAAAAATGGGTAAGTCCCCTTTAAGAAAAGATCATTTCTTTTGCGTCTCTCAGCATTGGATTCTATTTTGCAATTCACACATGCATTTTTAATATCCTTTTTTAGCTTTAGACTTTTCACTGTAGCAGGAAATAAAAGGTTGATCAAGAAGATATCCATGCAGTGAGTTAAAAAGCCATCTGAGAAAGTTATAAATTTCAAATTGAGGTATTTTTAAAACTCTTATTGAGAGGCTGTTCCTGACTTTCTTCTTTTGCCCTCCCAGATTTTATCTAAGGGCTGCAATAAAAAAATATCCTAAGGAATTATGATATTTGAGTCTTCCATACAGGTACTAAATAAGGTACTTAGAGGTAGGTGCATACCTTCAGTTGCCTCATGAAGGAGATGGTTAAATTGCTACAGGCTCCAAATTCATGATTTATGGTAACGGGAAACTATACAATATGCTCCTGAAATGCAGTTTGAAATGATTGATAAAGCTTTAGTCTGACTGAACACATACAGTAGATAGATTAAGAGTCTGGCTTATCTGTCTGGTCCTGGGTGTTCATCAGTCAACCTAACTAACAAGCTAAAACTCAGGATTGTGGTCAGCAAGTTCATATTCATCTAAAAACATGGGGTCTGCAGTGAGCTCTTTCACACAAAGAGAGCACATTGAATCCGTTTAATGCTCACTTACCCCCACTAATGCTCTCCAGCTAGGAGAGGAAAGAAGTGGGGACTTGAGAAGCAAGCTCACCCCTTGCATTTACTTCCCCCTTCATTACTTTTTAACATCACTTTAAGTAACAACTGCTGAAACCCATTAACAAAATCATTTTACGGTGCCAGAAATCTCAATAGCTCATAAAATCGTATTATGAACCACGTTAAATTTTGCACAAGTCAAATGCGATTTAATAGCTTTTAATCACAACACTGGTGTTTTCTGTGTGGCTAGTTGCCTTCCAGCTTGGTACACAAAACAGCTTCAAAGTACAGACCCAGCTCATAAAGGTGAAGCGAGGTAAGAAATGTGTGGAGTAGAAGACCTAGGTACAAAGTCCTAGCTGGTGTAAAGCAGTGTAATGCCGCAGCTCTCCTGAAATCCCTGCTGCCATAGATAAGGGGGTGAAGGGAACACATCTAGAATCAGTAGCTTCCCCAATAACTCCAGTTTCACTTATTTAAAGGATGCGACTACCAATATTTTCACAGGTCAAACAAGTGATTTAAGTCGGATTCCGAGCTAAAGAAAATGTAAAGAATGTGCTATGGACCATATGAAAAACTCAGCACAAGATGAGCCTATTCTGAAAGATCAGCTTCCTCCCCGCCACCATTCACCACTTTGAGGGGGGGTGGAAAAAAAAAAAAAAAAAGAAAAAAAAAAAGGATCAACGAACTCCAAACCCTTTACTGTTAATCCGTGCTGAGTTTCAAACAAGCCTGTGGAAGGACAAGACCTGAAAAGGTATTCGCAATAAAAGAGGCAATGGACACAAAAGTATATGCCGCTAATTAAAAACTTAAAATTATATCACAATGACTTTAAATGAGAATGATCTCAGTCTAATCACATAATACTTTCTTTTGTGCTCTAGGTCACGCCGTCACTCAGATGCAGCATTCAGGAAGCACATTTCATTAGACCAAATAAAGCTTCAATCATGTGTAAAATTTCCAACTTGAATAGGCAGCCATCATATCATTCATCAGTCTAGATGTATTTAATGGGTGTAATTTCTTCCTCATATTTCTGTGTTGATTGTTTCATTTCCATTATAGAAATCTTTCAAGATTGCTCTTTTTTGCTGTTCTTTTGGTCGGGATAAATAATGCTTTTTAAGATGTATCTCAAATACATTCATTTTTGCTTGTCAAAAAAATTGGGTGATTGAGATAAATTTAAACCAAGACACAGTGAGAAACAACAAAACCAAAACCGAACACCCAGCACCCCCCAGGAATCGGATGATATTACCCATACTTGCATGTCTTGCAATAAATAATTATGCTTAATCAAAAACAAATTGAGCAGTCTTGTTCAAACACAACAGCCCCCTGTGGATTCTGACACTGTTTCTACAGTTGAATGCAAAGGGATTATTTTTAACATATGACTTTAAAGCAAAATACAACACAAGTGCTCATCTCCATCCCTTGCTTCCTCCTTCTCCCTTTTTCAGCCAGATAATCTATGCATAGGTAACTAGTACAAAAAAACCTTCTACCTTTCAGATTTCAAATGAATAGGATAAATTAATAATTTAAGGAAGATTTGTAAATTTATCAGGAAGAAACCATAGCTTGCAGTGTAGCCTTCCAGCACTAAATTGTAGTCTTCTAGCTTAATTTTGAAAAGAAAATATTTTCTTATGGATGCTTATCTTACAATTTGGATGCACAGTTACCTTGCTTATCAGAGGCAAAATTATCGCAACTCAAGTATAGTTCTGGGCTATGTACGTGTTCAAAGTTTCCACATCAATAATATAACTTAGTCATTTTCTATCCAGCATGCTTCCTCCCTCCTGCCACACTTTTCCCTTTTTTTCCTGTTTATTCCTCCGTCTGCCTCCATGGAGGACAGAAACACAACACATCACATTGGGGCTGGACTAGATAGCCAGACTAAGCCTTCCCTCCTCTGGCCAACCTAAACCTTTCCCAGTTCTGTTCCCTTTTATCTTCCCTCCTCTTTATGTGCATTTCATCCATCTGTTGTTTTCTCTTGTGACCTGGGCCCCAAACCTGTAACGAGATCTGTTCTGGTGCATCAGGCTCAGCTGAATCAAACAACTTCCATTTCAGAAACCCATGAGTCTAACTGGGTCCTGAAACCTTGCAGACTCATTTTTAGTAGCAGCACAGCCAAGCTGGTAGATGAAAATACAAAGAACCTTACATTTACCTTTTCTGATATGTGAACGTTGTTTCGGAATCCCCGATTAGGCAAACAGGATGGGACAGGGGATTTATCCATCAGGCTATTGCAGCTGCAATCACAGTAGTCTCCCGGCTAATGATTTGAAGCCCATCAAGCAGAGTCCTGAAAAAAAAATAATCAAGCAGTAAAAATATTGCCTTGGTATTATTACTTTTTGGTCACAACTTCCAACAGAGACTAGTTATTTTGGATGTCATGATTATTTTTAAGGGTTGGGACACCATGTGAGAAGAACAACTGGCAGAGGCACAGAAGACACAGCCTGAAGAGGCCTTGATTCTCTCTTCATGCTGGAGATAGAAAGATGGCAGATTTAGTTGCAAAAAGAAAACACATGCAACTAAGGCAGTTACTTAGTTGCAACAAAACCCAGAAGAAATCCAAACAAGGATACTTATGACCTAAATGAGAATAAAAAGTCTTATGTAAAACACTAAGGACCGCCTTTCTGGCCAGGATAAGCAGGCCAAGTTCAGATAACTTCTGTGATAATACAGCTACTCATCCTTTTGATACAGGACCTAATTTTCATTCAAGCCAGTGTTAAGATTCTGGTGGCTTCAGCGGATGCTGAATTGGAGAACTTTGTTCAACATCCAGAAGAGAAAGTGAAAAGCCAGACTCCTTCTCCAAGGCCCACAGGGAAGCTGGAACCACTTTTCAGCTCTGCCAAAAGGTTCCTGTGTGACCTCCTGCCAACTGGTAATTTTGTCTGGCCAAAAGCTCAAATATATTTTAAACATTAACGAACTTTATAGGTCAGTGCCTCAATTCCCATTAAAAAAAATAATGCAGTAGTACCCGGAAATCTTTTTAGTGCATGAATTTTTAAATGGTCATAGTAACCACTTTCTCCCTCTTTTGTGGCAAAGTGAGAGTAGGTACAAAACTTTCACCTATAAGATGCAGCATCAACATGGACAAGATTGATTTTAAATGAATCCACTTCATACTGTATTTCTCTGCTAAGAGTTGTTAACCATTGTGAAAAGAAATTTCTAAGTTTCATAGAAGAGACGCTTATACCGTTGCGTATAAAGAAAAACAGATAAAAACCTGCCCTATAAAGGAAAGTCTGCATCTTTTCTCTCCATTATAGGGTTCATCTTCAGAGTCATATACGTGAGTGGAGCATTTAAAATACAGGTCAGCCCAGGTCAACTGCAGCCTGACAGACACGAAGGATTTCTTGCACTAGGTATCTCAGCATCTTTAATCTTGGAATCTTTAGATTCCAAATCATCACACAGTTTGAAACGTGCACTTTTTCCTTGCTGTGTTTTCCTTGTCTTTAGTGTCTATAAAGCATCTGAAAGTTCTCAGCCAGAGTCTCATTCTGTAATTAAGCCATGGCAGACGATTTAGGAGTCAAGACTGGGACGCGATCTCAGCATTCCATGGGCATTCCAGAAAGGAATACACAGGGCTAGAGAATTTCCCTCTCAAGAGTTGCTCAGAAAGAGCTCCTTGACTCCTTAAATCAACATGTATTAATATTTTTATATTCTTATTAGCATTTTTTGCTTCACAGCACCTATAGGACCCAGTTATATCTGAGGTCTTGCTGCCTTTAGATAACCAGAGAGATTCAGGAGTTGAATTTAGAGCTATAGCTTTCCAGCTTGGACCTATCGGAGAGATACAAATGTCTTTTCAGGACAATCGTTGCAGAGCATAGCCATTTCCCAAAGGCTAACAAGAATGTTGTCATTTACTTCAGCAGGCACAAGATCAAATCCAGCATTACTATGGATGTATTTCCCAAAATGTTCTACCCGATAAAAATATTTCCGTTCTCTAAGGGAAGTCAGGAATGAGAATGTTAGCAGAGGAGTCCATAAACACAGCCCCAACAGAAAACAGCTCTGCTTCAGACCCAGCCTCAAATTCTCAGCTCATCTGTTTCTCTCATTACACCCAGCAGATATAAAACAAGTTTTGCTTGTCATGAGCAAAAAGGGTTAATACAAGCTGGAAGTTATTTACAGTTAATATCAGTGGAAAAATTGCAGAGCAGCTTGGTCCAGTATCTAATAATAAAAAATAGTTTCTTGTAAAGAGACTTGAGGGCAGAGACTCTGCAAGTTCTTCACGTTTTTTACATTTTTTTCTTCAAGAAATAGAACAAAATGCCAGTAATCCCAGCATTTGGGGATAAAATTTTCCATAGCTTTCTGGTGACCTTGACAATAAGGAAATCAATGCTTGGCAATTATAAGAAAAAAAAAATCTGGCCAAAGATTTAGCCCAACCTGTCAGCAGTTCGTCAACTGTGGTATTTCCAGGTTTTTGACTAGCATATTTAGTGAGAAATAATTTTGGTCTATTTTAAGTGTGCAAATATACTGGACAGAGTAGCGATATACTGTTAGATCAAATTTATTGTTTTGAAATCCTGATGGTCATCTCTAAAAATGAAGGTCAAGAAATTATACAGAGGTGCCCATAAGCTAAGTTTCTCAACTCTGATACAGAAAAAAAAATATTACTCAAAATTCAAGCTAGTCAATAGTTGCAAGAAAAGTTTCATTGAGCCCCATTTCAAACAGCTGAGAAACTCTTGCATACTTAAAAAAGCAAGTACCTTCAGCTTCACTGAATCCAAGAGAACTAAGACAACACTGAAAATCAGGTGACTTTGCATAAGAACCCTGTTTTAGAATCACATTTCTGCAGCATCTAAATTTTCAGCTGCAACATCTGTACAAAAGGATCTGAGCCCATGCTCAGTAGAGTCAATTCAGAGAGTGCTATTAACTTCAAGCATACTAGATGTGGTATTAAATCAAATCCTGAAAGGTATTTATGTATCTGTTTCCCATTGAAATCAAGGGTTTGGGCTTTTATCTTTTACAGCAATGATGATTTAGGTCCGAGTAAGACATAAGCGGCAAAAAGCCTAACTCAAAAGGCCGAGTATTTCTAGAGGTACTGTTATCTGGCCACCAATTGTACCACTGTTTGATATCTCCGAACCTTATTTCTATCAGATTAAAATATTCAGATCTTGACCCAGAGGGCGGCAAACTAAGCTAAGGGCAATCATCCCTTAGCTCTATTGCTGCAGCATTCCTGGACAGTAAGAGAAACAGAAAAAACTATTTTACCCAACAGCAGCAGATGCAGCACTACCACTGAGAACATGAGTATTTCAATAATTAATAACTCAAAAGAATTTCTCCAGTTGCTATCCCTGCCTCTCAATCTACATTTGCATAATCCCTTTGTTTTGTCCGAGACCTTTGAATGCAATGATCATAGTGATGAGGCGGCAAGTCATTGACAAAATACAGCTCAGGTCCAAATACCAGTATAGTTTTCATGCACATACAACTTCACCCCGCTCTTAAAGTTTCCCTGACAGAGACAACATGTCTGCAACCACTGACACCCAATGGTTGACAGAAATGGTATGGAGCTGCCACCTTTTGACATTTCCAAAACATCTGACTGTGTAATTAACAAATGGTAAGTTCCCCCCCCTCCTTCTTTTGATTGTTTTTATTTCTCCTGTTATCAAATAAGTTGGAGGAAGTTAGTTTATGAAAAAGATCTCGGGTAGCCCCTTCTCTAAAAAATTCCCACTGGTCTGACTTCAAGGCTAATAAAAATGCTTTATTGTTTCTTCTGTTGATCCTCCTAACTGGTCAGCAAACCCCTGGGGCACAGTTAGTGCAACAAATTCAACTTTGAGCGCCTGGTGTCTCATGCACAGCTCTAGGTAGGAATAAGTTTCCTGTTACAAAAGAACAGTCCTGCCAAATAGCTGTGTAATTACATTGTTCGTTTAATTCCTCACCTGTTCTTGTCTATGTTTACAGGGAGACCTCACAATGATGATGCCTGTTTTTCCATAATACAACTTTTGCCAAGTGTCCAAAATAAGAGCTATACAGTATATTGCAAAAAATACAGAGCTGGTTCCCACCTCTGTTTCCTAACTCTGCCTGCTCTCAAAGCATCACCTCTCAAATGTCTTCCACACAGTTCAGATGTAGATGTAAACTTGACTACAATCTACATACTCTATATGGAATTATTAGACAAAAAATAAAATAAAATAAAAATGCAGCAAATGAAGACAGAAATCCAGAGCAGTAAAAAAAAAAAAACAACCCACAACAAAAACCAAACCACCCTGTAATGTATTTGGACTTTTATCACCTTCTGCTATTTTACAAGTGGCAGAAAAATATGTATTCAATTGTCTGACATTAGTGCAAAAGTTAAGATTGAAGGCTCATGCAGATACTGAAGCACAAGCAAGCAGCACACTGTCACACCCTTATAAAGCAGGCATTCCCTCAGATGAGACAGCAAAGAGCACAGAATAGAGGAAGGCTTCTCTGTCTCTTGCAATACGCAGTCTTTTATGCCACAGGTAGCCTGCTCTTTGACTTCAGGCAGAGTAGGGACACACTAATCTGTTTTTGAGACAAGTTCACGCAGTCCAATGGGAGCATTTCCGCTAACTTCAGAAGGGTTTGGAACACATGCAGTGTAAATAAGGATGGCAGAATGACACAAAAAACCACAAATGTACTATTTAAAGCTAAGAAAAAATCCATTGTGGTTCAATCCATCTGAAAAAAAAAAAAAAAAAATCAAACCCATCATCTTGAAACACGGTAAAAGAAATTTTGCTCTTACCTGTACTCTTACTTAATAGTCTTTTTCATATTTCTTAAACTTCGATAGTGTACTAAAACTCTAGGGATGTGGGAACAAGAAATAGTAATGAAAGCTTTTTATTGATTTCTATGAAGCCAGAATTTCAACCCCTGAGAAGAAACTGCAACCCCAATGTAAAAGCAAAATCTGTCAAGAAAACTGGCACAAAAACATAACTAAAAAAGTACACAAGGGATTTCAAATGAGATTAGAAGCATTGTTTTGACCTTGTGGCTTTCGGAGGGGTGTGAGAAAAACGCAGTAACAGCACAAGAAGCCTTTGCAAACCAGGCAGCCGAGACAGACAGTTTAAAGGAATTGGAAAAGAAAGTCTAAACGGAAATGGGGTGAAAGGAAAACACAGCTCCATCTAGGGTGAAAGGAATGAAGACCAATAATCATTGGGATTCAGCTTTGTTTCTGTGGTAGGTGCTCTAAAATCCATGTTGAAGGAGCAGACAGAAAGGTCATGGAAGTCAGAATTATTATATGAGAAAGGAAGTAAGGAACAATGGGCTCAGAGAAGTCATGACAACTGAAGGATTGGTGGTCTTCACTGCGAAAGAATGGGTGGCCTTTATTGATGGGCTCTTTCTATAGAGATGAATTACTGTGTGCAATATCTATACAGACCAGAAGTGCACTGGTGACGGACTTGCTGAATTATTTGCTGTGGATAAACTATCTAAGTATTCTTTCCTGATTTTGAGCAAGTCTAATTACTGCTGTAACATGTATTACAAACCCCAGTCCAACAAAGCACGTACATATGGTTCTTAACTGCAGCCACATGAGAAGTCTCTTTAGCCCCAGTGGGACTATATATGTACTCAAACTGAGCAGAAGGTTATGTTTCGCAAAGAACGACATCCACTCAGCTAAACACAGGAGCAAAGAAGGCACATGAAAAAGACACAGAGGCAGCAGAGTTCCACAAACAAGACTTAGATGTCTACTGTCAATTCTGCACCACTGGTCAGTACCCCGTGACTTTGTTTCCCTTCCCACACCATCCTTTCTCTACTTTGTTTACTAAGATTTCCAGCTCCTTAGAGCAATGTGGTCTTCCTCCTGCATCTGTAGTTCACCTATGACAAAGGAGCTTTGATGAGTTATAACCATCAATTGATGGTTCCAAAATTACATCTTATTCATTATTTGTTGCTTGTTACTGATCACTAAATACACGCCCCTTTTTAATCTGGAAAAGTAAACGAGTAAAGAGAAGAGAAGAGGTGTTACTGAATTTTTGCTTGTACTAATTGAGTTAATCCTCTGAAGAGATACACCTCCAGCGGCAACGCGAGCAAAACCTCCTGCACCCATTTTCACAAGAACGACCGAGGCAGGCAGACAGGCAAAAAGGGCTGAAACATTTGCCGTGAAATCCAGAGGTGCTGTCGCAGTAAATGTCCCGCCGCATCTAATAGCAAAGGGTGTGGGATGTAGAGATACTTGTTTTCTTCAGGTTTAGCACAAGAGATCTGGTCATAGGTGGGCAAACATGCGATGTTCAATCTGCTGTTCAGAACAAAGCCGTTCATTGCACCAGTGAAACAAGAAGGCACATGAGGAGTGGGAGATTTCTGTTAGAGAAGACATTTTGTAGGACAAAACTGTGGGAATCTGTGGGTGTGTAGTACGCTGAGGTTTGAACTTGGGAACTGTGAATGTAATCTCGACATCCAAGACCAGCAATGTGCAGAAGGAGCCAACACCACAGACCACCTAATCTCTGAAAAGTCCGAGCTGGAGCTGTCGCCCACAGCAATACGATCCATCTGCGTGCCACCGAATCTCACAGTTCTCAGTCTGGCTTATGTGCAGACTTATGATTATCTGTCCCATTATCCATATGGACCTATTCAGTTTTTCTATACCTCCTACAACTTCATATACGTGATTAGCAATATGATGTAGACAAGTGTTTTTTACCCCTCCCAGCAACCCCTTCCATATTTTTTTTTTTTTGGTCAGGAAATGCCAGCCCTTGTGAGTCTCTCATAGAAAATGAATGGCAAATTTGCAAATTCCTGTAAACACCCACAAACTTTCTCATGATCTCTTGTTACTTTTCAGCGGATAGTCCTTTGCAACCCCAAGAAGCCTGGGCTGCTGAATACAGCAATCATATTGTGCCAGCCTCCGAAATGTGTGGTTGTTTCACAAGGCAAATGCCCACACTACCTGGAGCTGGGCAAGCACACAATCGCTTTAGTCTAACAGAGAAACTCGGACTTTTTTCTTTTCTCTCTTTGTCTTTTTAAACCAAAAAACAACCAAGCAACAATGCACAAGCACAGACTTGTTGAGCATCAGCTTTTACAGGGTAATCCTTGTCAAGGCACGTTAAAGCACAGGCTGATCCAGGCTTGCACTGCTAGTCCTTGAGAGGGTCCTGCCGGAGGTTTTCTGGAGTGCTGAGCTTAGACTTCTTAGCATCAAGTCTCCAGCAATTCCTAAAAATAGCATCACCAAACCCTCTCATACTTGGCACCAAAGGAACCTAAATCATATCGCTGTGGAAGAGCACTGTGATACAGTTTCACCCAGTGACTCAAACATCAATCCCACAGCTCCCAGCTCAGCCACGTGTCCATTTGAGAAAGACACCACATCTTGACTGGAATACAGAAGAATGGATGAAACCACAGTGATGAAATCTAGCAGTGGATTTCATCTGCAAGTCTCAAAAAGTGTCTAAGAGTTATTAGAAAACAGCATCTGACATTATCATGCCTGGAACCGTTCAAGGGAACCAGGTAAAAACCAATGAAATCAGTCCTTTGGGGCTGTATAAACAGGCCACGCTCCCACAAACCCTCAGCCCGATGACCCCGAGGTGCCCTCACAGACTCATCAGCAATTCAGCAGCAGCCAGAACAAGGAGGAAATTGGGGGCCTTATTAGAGACCAGCCAAAGCAAAACAAACCAAGGACTTGGTTGCCACTGCCAAAATACTGCTTTCACAAGTCAGGAATCCCGATCACGCAGCTGCCTCACTTGCCCCTCATTTTCCCACATCCGCTGAGTTTACAAATGAACCTATTAGAAGGCATGATTTTCTATTTTATTTGCCAGGGGGAAAGATGGTAACAAAAGGAGGCTGTGAGTGAATGAATATGCCAATGCTCCTTTTGGTTTTACTGGCATGTCATTATATTTAAAAATAGAACTGGATTTTTAAAATAAACAAAGCATAATATGGAGGTTTCTGTGTAAACAAAGTATTGTACATGTGGTGGGGTATGATACAGAATTTCATGATCAAGAAATTTCTCATTCAGCTTGTCTCATCAGCCAGAACAAACTTGCAGTCAGTAGACTTTAATTATAATTGCATCTAATTGATTCTTCTTCCTTTTTTTTTTTTTAAAAAAAAACTGTGGTATTGTGGTGCTGCATCAACAGTAGTTCTCGACACAAGAATGCACATTAGGGAATCTAGGGTAGGAAACGGAAAGAACCATATGAGTAACCATCTCATGCCCACTACATCGTTTACTTACTATTTATTTCCGTTAGAGAAATGTTCAGAGGCACCAGCAAACCAATCCCTGAATCTGAACAGCCATCTCTCTCCTGCCTTTGAGGGGAGTCCCTGTCCATGCAGGGAGCAACCAGGGAAGCTGGGCCTCACTGCGTCATGAGTCCTTAAGTTGGTGGTAACGTTAAGAGTCAAGCAGTGCTGGCCATGGCCAGATACCTAGTTAATCATCTCAGGAAAATCGTCAGCAGAAACAGAAGCACCTTCAGGCTTAAATGAGAAATAAATGGGGATTTTCAAAAATCTAATATTGCAAATGTAAGCGTCAGTCAGAAATTCGCATCCTTTTTTCAAGCAATCTCTGCATGACTTATTCAAGGCAATACAGAATCCCTGTGGCAGTTGAAAACTATATCCAGCTTGCTTCACTCAACCTTAGAAGTATTATTCTTCCCTTAGCACAGTGGCTAACACGTCCAGCAATAGCTAAATTAATTAGGATCCTAAGCCACCTTTTCAAAAGATTTTGGCATAACATTGCATTAAAACAACAGAATGTAGGTTCTTAATTCACTTAGTCATTCTTGAAAATGAACAGAGGATTAACAAGGATCATGCTACAAATACACTTATGCTCTTGGCATGTATTTAACGCTTGCTATCTGCATATGCTGTGTCAGTCTCTTGACCTCTGTGTGTATGAAGATGACACGCACAATTCACACACCCTTCTGGTGTTTCTGTCAGGCTGTGCTAACTGGCCTCTAATCAGTTAACGCTGCCTTTTTAAGGAGACTTTTCTAAATGCTCGTGAAAAACAATAGACATTGAGAATCAGATTTTGGCTTCATCAAATGGCACTATAAAAAAAAACCCCAAAACAGGACTCTCAACAAAGATGTCAGTGACTCAACAGCTCTCAGTAACCACTGCAAAATAAACATTAGACAGTAATTGCTATGTCGGGCTTGAGCATCTGCTAAGAGGAACCATATTTTCATTGAACTATGATTCTAACAAAGTAATCACTCCCCAGCAGAAATATGGCTGAAGGGCAATACTTCAAATGTGGAGTGCGTTGATACACAGCAGTCTGCCCTCATACACCAAACAGTGTGCTCGACTATACCAATAACAAGTTTTTTGTTTTGAAAGAGGATGTTTTACAATAAAAGATACTTTTTTAAAGTCAACTGGTTTTTGATTACTTGTCTGGTATCACGTCCCCTAAAGCACTGTACTAGTAAATGGCTCTGGGGGTACCTTTGCATGTGGCTTTGGCCTGCATCGTGCAGTAGAGATGCAGCCCAGTGCCAAACCCATACTGGAAGTCTGCACGCCGAAAATCCCTCTCAGCAGAAATCATTAGCCAGGATCCAGCTGTAAATGTACGCAGTCAGCCTACTTCCCCGTGCAAGCGATCTCCCGCGGTCTGGTGAGACGCCTCTGTGCCACACGCTACACGGCTTCCCGCTCTGTGGGTATTTCGAGTAAAACCAACTTCAACAGCGTTACACTGTTAGTGCGATCCTGCCCGTCATCTTTGAAGCAAACGCTCGTCCCTGGGAAAATATGCTCTGTTTGGTAACTCAAACTCCTAAAAGAAAGCTTCTTTTGATGGTAAAGCTATGGCAAACTGGAGGAGTGTTTGCTCTCTGCCATAATCTCAGATAATAGAGCCAGTTTTCTAAACAGAGCTGAGCTTTGGGAATCGGCTATTCCTGTCAGACCCAGATTCCTCGTAGCAAGAATGCTTGCAATCCGTGCGACTCTCTGTCCCAGGACAGTATGGCTGTGTAAACAGAAGAACTACGGTGGGATTATACTGAAATTTCACATCATACTCTCACAGACCGACTCTCCACAGCCCTGGCTATCTGTTTTTACCTGTCATGGGACGTAGCAGTGTCATCTGGGAAATACAGCTAGAAGAGAAAGAAATCACTGTACTTCTACTCTGCGTGATAAAAGAAAGAAAGCAAGTCTAAACCAGGTTATATTAAGCAGTGCATTTTCTTATTTCTGTAATGCATTGTGTACAAGTATATAGCACACTGGATACATCCAGATGCTAAGCCAAGTCTGGAAAGCCACCCAAGTTTTTGCATACCTATTTGAGTTCCTAGAGGAGTGCAGACTGACTTTTCAGAAACGCTGAGAACTCTTGGTTCCCAGCAGAGCACCACTAATACCCAGGCCGTACAAGCAACTACTGAAAGCCATGCATCTGCACAATTAGACTCTTAAATGTCTTGGAAAAAATCTGCTTCACGGTGCCAAAATTTAAGCACTTGTTTTTTGCAAACTTAATGACAGAATTGTAGCATTTACACAATTGTATAAACAACATCAGCAGTAAATTTTAAAGTCAGTAGCTTGCAGTCTTCTCTACATTTCTTTAATATGCATACAATTTAAAAGATTAAATTGTACTTTCTAGCATAAACATCAATATTACTGCATTTAAATTCTTCTACCATGCCTCTGACTGAATAATACTTTTATACCTCACTTCCAATTAGGAGTACCAAATTCTAATCTGGAATTTCAATGTAGAGCAAAACCAGTACCTAGCGAACAAGGGTTTTTTAGGCTGGCTATAAAGTATCATTTGCAGCATATGCGAGAGAGAAAAACAGTTGAACTTAACAAATAGAGCTGATCAGGGAGAACTGCAACTTTTAATATCGCTTTATCAGTAGTGACACAAATAATTCCTGTTGTGGAGCGATTCTCACAGTTCCTCTCAGACACTGATAAATCCAAGTGGCTGGAGAACTGAAAGTCCCGATCCAAAGTCCTTTAAAGAAACAGGCTTTAGTGTGTGACTTCATAAACACTCCCACCCCAAGCTGCCTGGCAGCTGAAAGGGCAGAGAAGAGACACTCTGAGGAGCGGTTAAGCAGTCAATTCCACTGAAATTCCAAGGATTTTGATCCTTGCGTTCCCTTTATAACACTGAAAAACCTCTTTGTATCCATTAAAATGTCATGAAGGAAAAGAAGGCTTTTAGATGCTATCTGGCTTGCATGGAATAAGATACTGTATAAAAATACAGGAAGGAGGCAGTCCCTTCCCTGCAAAGTGTTCAACATAGAAAACAGCAGAGCTGGATACAGCACAAGGCAGCAATCAGCAGGACGGGCCATCGTGAAGGACCAAGTCACAGTAAATCGGCTGCCTCTCGTCTCTTCTGTAGGCCCTCCAGAAAGAGCTCAGCAAATTGCCAGACCATGAAGCCTCCACATTTCACCTGAGAGAAGCAAATCACAGCTTGCCAAAAACAAACCAGCCTTTAACCTTTTTAGTCTTTTAACCTTTACATAAACTGTGCTTGTTTTCCCGTATGAACAATGGCCTTATTGTTTAAGTTAAAACAAAGTACATGACCTGTGATGTTAGGAAATGAATGAATTGTTGCGTTGTCAACAGTTACTTTCTTTCCACGCCTCCCTATATCTAGGAATTTCTTTCCATGTCTTTAGTTTTAAGGAAAACATGACACTGGAGAAGACCGCTGATACGCTATGTTAACAAATTATAGCAGTGAAAATTATGTAACATGGATTTTCAGTAATTCAGAAACTCCTAATATAGGCCTACATTTCAAAAATATTCACCTCCAATTTAGGCATGCAACTGATATTAATTTTCAAGAGGTTACACTGCCCAGAAACTCTCTCTTCAGACACGCAGTGGGCACTTTACAAAACCTGG
>NW_009648550.1:6916869-6922554 GCF_000708025.1 Charadrius vociferus | reverse complement strand
AGACTGTGGCTACGTGACTCAAGATGACTGCATGAGAAAATACAGGGTAGGTAAGAGAGTAACAACAGATTACGAAGAAAAATTCAGACATTCAAGCAGCATTAGACATGAAGTCCATCTTCAAACACTCATTGCTTACTACAAGTTAATTTAAAATTGGAAAATGTCCAAAACGATTGTGGCAAAGATGAAGATAAAGCAGATTTTTTACATATAGCAGAGAAGGTATCCAAAGTATCCCTCTTCTCAAGGACAAGAGACAACAACATAACAATTAAGAAAGAAAAACTTTTGAAAAGGGATCCTTAGAGACCAAAGAAGCTTTAAAAAAGAAATTAATGATCTATATGTAACGCCCCTTAAGCAATTACACAGAGTTTTCTAGATTAGAACACTTCCATCAACCCAGGAAAGAAAAGGTTCTCACTTTTGTGGGACCCACTGGATGTTGAGTGGACCTATGAACAAATACTTTTATAAAGGAAATAGTTTCCCAGGTTGGACCACTTCCTAAATTAAAGGCCAGGTCTGGAAGGTATAAGTATAAATGGACTCGTCTGGGCCAAAATACTGTGGGACAAAGCTGATTTCAGACCTCATTACCCATTTTAGCTAACAGCTTCAGAGCCTGAGGCAGCATTCATTTTATTATATATAGCCTTGAGAGAATTTATATTTAGGAGAAGGATCTTTTTTTGGCTGGTTTTGATCAGCAGTCTCCCTTCAGCCACTGCTTCCATGAGCCCCTGGGAAATGACCAAAAATACTCATTTGATTGCTCTTTCGTGGGATATGCTTATGTATCACAGAAATGTGAAAGGGATACCTCTTCAATGATATAATGCATATTTTAATCACAGGGTAAGGAATTATTACCCTACAGCTCAGAGATTTTAACCTACAAAATTCTATCTGCGTCCATCAGGGCTAGGTCGAGAAGTATAAGGCACCCCTAACATAGTACTTTTAGAAAACTAGTATGAATATATCATAAATTGTATAGAAACATGAATAATCTAAAGAAAAAAGAAAGAATATCATCAAAAGGGAAGAGGTAGGTCTCCCAAATAAGGACTGCTCTGAGCTAACGAGAATGACATTTCCAAGTTTTTCATCAAAAAATGAGAGACAAGAGAGGAGGAAAAAGAAATCGTTCCACATAATGCAACAGCTCCTCAGTTAATGTAAACTGGCGCCAGTTCATTGAAGTCAATGGAGCTACAGTGATACGTACCAGCTGAGGATGGGGTTCTGAATTTGTAGGCATTTGGCATAATGCCAGCCTCTGCATACAGGCTAGTATTGTGTATGTAAACACTGTCTGACTCTCTAAAAATCATAATTTTTAAAAAATGCTTTATAGTTCTGATGAATTTGTCATGTAAAACAAATCGTGGGCTTCCTGCATTCAGTGTCTCCATCTGAGCAGCAGATACTTGCAATCTTGTATGTGCTGATTTTGCTCACCAAATTCCGCCAAGCTAAAGGATGGCTCACTCAAAACCCAAATCAGAACAGAGCCCAAAACAACAGCTGCTTCGTCTGTCCTGAATAAAGAAAATTTAAAATTTCATACTGAGCCGGTTGTGTGAAGGTTTGACTGTGCTGTTAGGGAGTAAAGGATGGCGTTTAAGCTGCACCGCACTAAGAACCGCCAGGACTTTCAGATCCCCGCCTCTACCTCCGATCATTTCTTGTCTTCACACCATAGACTAACACTTTACCGTTGTCCTAGACCAACCCAAAGTCCCTCCTCCACCGCAGTAAGAGAAGACTTTGTCCACATCTTGCCCACTTCCTGCAACTGTTTTCAGAAGGGAAGAGATAGGGTCTAGACCTACTAAATCCCTTTAAACCTGCATTGACCATCTGGGTTTCCACGTTTTCCTCTGGTGTGTTACATTATATATCGTACCTACCAATCTGCAGTTCAGGATAGACTTTTGTTCCTTACCAATATAATACTAACTGTTAAACAAATTTGTTCAAATGAATAGAACCTTTTGGCTACTCCAGAAATATCAGTCTTGGGGGCTGGCTACCTCTAGAGCATCTATTTTAGTGTTTCTGAGGGGATCACCACAATAAATGAACAAAAAGCCTTTGGAATCATGCATTTGCCCTATAAACACTCTTTACACGTGCCATACTAAGTTAAAAGAAAAGACAATTATTCACTTGCGGATTATTCAATTCATTTGTATGAACACATAAACAAAAGGAAGCAAAAGCACATGTACTTAATTATCTTGGCTCTAAAGGTAGAGCATTTCATAGTGCTTTTCATCCTGTGCAGTTCAGGTGACAAGCTGCTCACTCTGGAGAATTGTTCTAGATGAACACTATAGCATAGGTTGAGCTCTGCAATCAGATCCTTACTGCTGAAGTTCATTACAGCTGCTCATTCAAGACTAGGCATCAGCTAAGAACATCAGTAGTCAGGCTTTTGATACAGGAAGCACCATTTTCATTTAGCGGCCTAAGTATATACGAGTCTTATAAACTGACATAATCCCTAGAAATGTCTGAAAACAAAGGTCTTCGGCAGCAGTAAGATCAGGGACAGATTCCCAGTTGGGCTTGGTTTACTTTTTTTCTAGCTCCTTTCAGGAATCTAATTTCATCCGAGGCTCAGAAAGAAAAGAAAAACTTTCGATTCATTTTATCCTGTAAGAGCATCAGAGATTTCCATAAGGGTATACTATCAAAGGAGAAACAAATCTGAACCAAAAAAAAAAAAATATCGAGAAATCTAATTCTGTATTGACTGTCAAGTTCATCTACTCGTTTAAACGAAGTCATTAGGATTTATGCCCCAAACTGATCCTTAAGTTTGATATGCATTAGTTGGTCCAAGATTTGCTTTTTAAGTCACAATACTTGGAGGGAGGAATGATTTTTTTTATCCTTATCCGCATGCCAGATTTAATGAACACATCTGTAACAGACTGCTAACACAACCACATAAAATATTTGGGTAGAATCTATGCCCACTTAAATATAATCTGTCATTTATCCACTAAAATGTAATTATAAAACCAACAAATTCACCTGATTTATGAAATATTTACACCTCATTTTAGGACCAAAACCAAATATAATTAATTTCTATAAAAACAAGGGGTAGGAAATCGCCACTGTTCTGCCATACTTTCATTTGTTGACAGTGGTTTTGGTTAATAGAAACATGTGGCCTGTGAAGAGGAGGGGGGGATTGTTTTGGGGTTTGGTTTTTGGTTTTGGGGTTTTTTTTTTTCAGATCACAGATAGTGATGGGAGAAAAAGTTAACAATAACCAACAAGAGATTTAACCAAGAACTTCAACCAACCAAAACTGAAATCTGTTTTGATTGGAAATGAGGAAGAGGAAGTGGGTGTTTAGATCCAGATCTAAATTAGGTTTAGTCGGCGGTTTGGGGTTTGGTTTCATGACCAAATCAGAGCTGGGGTTCTCGTACAGACCCAATGATGATGAAATCTTCTAAACCTGAATCCCGTAACCTGAAATCTTGTAACCTGTTGTCTTTTGGTCCCCAAGACTGGAAATCTTTTTATAGCTACAGCTGGTTGACTGACAGCACTGTTTTCTATGTTTCTTTTAGGATAGATTCTTGAAATTTCTTTTCCTCAGTCCTGGTTTTCTGTGATGCATAGGAAGAGCTCCACACTGAAAACCTGACATTTGCAACTGATATTCAAAAATTTTTCATTGAACTTTAATAACTTTGGCCCATATGGAAAAGAAATACTTTTGTCATGTGCTAGTACCTATCAGAATTGAAGATCCCAAGGAACACATGGAAGGCAAGCGGCAGAGTACAGACCCTGAACTTCAGAGGAAAGCAGATGATGTCTGATGTAGGGAACTGGGAACTGGTACGTGACATCCTGTGGACAACAGCACTGAAAAATTATGCTGTTTTCAGGGACAAGCTCTTCTGCTGTGGTTTAACCCCAGCTAGCAACTAGGACCACGGAGCCCCTCACTCACTCCCCCAGTTGGGATGGGGAAGAGAATCAGAAGAGTAAAAGTGAGAAAACTCATGCATTGAGATAAAGACAGTTTAATAAATAAAGCAAAAACTGCACACGCAAGCAAAGCAAAACAAGGAATTCATTCACTGCTTCTCATGAGCAGGCAGGTGTTCAGCCGTCTCCAGGAAAGCAGGGCTCCATCACACGTAATTGTTACTTGGGAAGACAAACACCATAACTCCAAACTGTCCCCCCTTCCTTCTTCCCCCAGCTTTATATACTAAGCATGATGTCATATGGTACGGAATACCCCTTTGGTCAGTGGGGGTCAGCTGTCCTGGCTATATCTCCTCCCAGCTTTTTGTGCACTACTCACTGGCGGGGAGGTGTGAGGAGCAGTAAAGGCCTTGACTACTTAGCAACAATCAAAAACATCAGCGCACCATCAACACCGCTCTCAGCCCAAATCCAAAACACAGCCCCACACCAGCTACTAGCAAGGAAGTTAACTCCATCCCAGTTGAAACCATGACATCTTTTCATCACAAGAAAGCTCCACCCCTGCGCTCAGGGAAGTAAGTGGGCATATTAAATGACCAACATGGCTAAACCGGGAAATCCTGACAGAGGTCCAGTGCAAAAAGTCATACACAGGAGGTAGAGGAGAGGATAGGCTACAAAGGATGCATACAGAAACATTCCTCAGCCACATAAGGATGGTTTTAGCAAAGCCTCAGCTAGAGTCAAAACAGGCAAGGCATGTTAAGAACTACGAGAGCTTCTGGAATCACAGCAATAGCAAAAGGCAAAATAGAACTGGGACCACTGCTGACTGGGGTGGATGACTTTTAGCAACAGCAGGTACAGATAAGGCTGAGGGTCTCAATGCTTTCTATGCCTCAGCTTCACCAACAAGGTCTATCCGGTCTTTGCACCCACAGACAGGGTTCAGAGGATGAGAGGTGATAAGTAGTCAAAGAGAAGCCAGGGGTCGTTTCATTAATCCTGACCCTTATAATTCCATGCTATCAGAAGGGATGGAGGCAAGAGTGCGGAGACCACTGGTGGCATGGCAGGGTCATCTTTTATCATTGATGAGAAGTCACAAAGATGAAGGGAGGTCCCCAACAACTGAAGAAAGGCAAATATTTTACCAGTCTTGGTAGCTAAGGAGAGATTACCTTAAATCCTTGATGTAGTAGGCCCGTCACTGGTACCCTTTACAGGACTCCCTAGGGCAACTAATGCTTCCCAGTTCATCTTTACCAGTCATGCTACAGAGCTCTCTTGACTGCAGTGATTCATAACAGTGGCAATGTCAATTTTAAAAGGGGACAAAACGTACAACGAAGAGAAGGAGCGTGAGTAAAGACAGTCTGTTTTCATATCAGATGGTACAAGTCTGTACTGCTTCACTGGCTGTTAATTCAGTACTCACGGGCCATAGTATCACTATAGTCCCACAATCTACAGTGCTGAATTACTTCTATAAATGGAAGCAGTTATGCTGGCAATTGTTGTCTTTGGGTTCAAACTAAGATGCGAAAAGATGTGTTTAAAGCAAAATTCACCCCTTTGTTAAAAAATAAACTCTGCCTTTGCAATAGATACAGTTCTTTCTTCTCCTCTGTATACATATATATACATACATAAAGACATTTATGTATACTTGTATTTATATATATACACACTCCTTCTCCATATAAGGTC
>NW_009648550.1:6909515-6916814 GCF_000708025.1 Charadrius vociferus | reverse complement strand
AGGTCAGGCACACATATTATCAGACAAAATGAAAGAGAAAAAATCCCAAACTAAGACCATGTAAGGTATGTATCAACCAGTTCTGAAAAAGGTTCCCACTGGAATTATTCCAGACTAAAACAATGAGTCATCCCCTAAGGAATCCTGTCCTCACATGAAATATATAAATCATTGTCCATTTTGGAAGGATTACGCCAATGCACATATCCTTAAAATGTTATTCCTTTTAAAAGCGCTAAGACAAAACCCAGCATTTTCTTCTGTAGATCCTGATTTGCAACGCGAACAGGAGTCTCACCACAGTCCCCCAAGGACAGAGTCACAAGGACATTTAGTTCCTGCGTAGTCAATGTATGTTCCCATATGCCTCTGCAAATCTGGGCAAATGCAAACAGGATCACAGCTTTCAGAGGTTTCCTCCCTTTTTTCCTTTTTTTTCCTCCCCATGAGACAGAAAAGCTCTCTGAGGTAGTTGTGGCAGAACAGAGAAGAACATAACATCCTAATGTAATGCTCTAAAATCTCAATGCTTGAGATCTATGCAAGAGTGTCTTAGGACGTGAGCAGTTTCATTACTTCTCAGAATACTGTGTCTATTTTATACGCCTGTTACAGAAGTTACTGAACTGCTATTTGCTGGGGAGGACAAAAGGATGATGTGCTGCCTAAGAGTAAAGTAAGTCTGTAAACTCTTACCTGAAGGCATAAGATTAATGGCATAAAAGATGCAGTAGATGGAACTAGCTCATTACATGACATTCCCAATGAATAGGTTTTAGTTTCTACAAAACATTTCCCATTAGAAGTTTAGAATGACAAACACTTTCCAATGAATGATTTTAAAGAAAGACCTTGTGTGACATGAAACATCATACAGATAAGTCACTTCTTACTCTTACATATCATTTGTTTTTCACAAACCCCTAAATGCTGCACTCAAAATCAAAGTCTCACTAAACTACATATTGTACAAAGAGATGAATGGGCTGCTTTCTTCTTGAGCAAGCTTGCCCAGGAGGACAAGACAAGCAAGAGAAGAGAAAGCAAATCTTACAGACAGGTACACAAAAAACAGAACAATGACTTGAAGATTATCAAAGAACTCGGTGCCAAGCCAACCACCACATCCAGCATTTGACCCACAAGGACCTAACTTTGCTTCCCACCAAAAAACCAGAAGGATGAGAACTTACAAATCAAACACTCTGTAGTACTCAGGCGGCGAGGAATTGCAAATTAGCTGTCATATCTAACACAATTTTGGATAAGTTATCCACTAATAACTATTAAATAAAAATTTTTTCAAGTCTTCTGATTAATTTTTATGAAATAGCCTGTCAGCACCAGTTTACAGAACTGCTCAGCAGCAGGTGTTCCCTCCTTCTACTGGGAGGGCAAAGGACAACTGAGCTCTAACACCATCCTCAGCAACATCCAAGTACTTCCTACCTCTCTGCTGACAAGACTGTATCGCTGTATATGGAAAACAAAGAATAAAACAGGGTGGGGGTTTTTCCCCCCATCGATCCACTCTCTGTCCCTGGAAATGCCAAATTATCATCGTAGAATACCATTCACAGTTAGGCGAGCATAGACTTAGCATATTCAACCAACTATTTAAGGAGCACTAGCTGATCTTATATCTGCTCTCACCTGACCTCGCTTGCACAACAGAAGCCCACTGCCTCTTGAACCAGCAATCTGACAGCGACACACTGCCTTGATAGCCTGTGCACCCGCTAAAGCTGTCTCATAACTCCAGCTGGGACGACTGGTCCCCAACTTCCTTGGCAAGAGAAATAACAAAGGGATACTCAATCTTCAAAAGGAAAGTCACTAATCTACATACTTAATGAAGGCATCTTTAGCATTTTTCTTCGGCGCTTTTTTCTCTGAAAGTATTTCCTTCATGGTCTTTGCCAAGCGTTCACAATGCAACTTTACAAATGCAGCACCACTTTATTTTGCACCCTGTAGAGACAGTGACCATTAGTCACAGTCAGAATCACATTTATACCACTTCTCAGGCATCTATGACATGAAAAGAAGAAAACCGGTGAACACTGACAACACTGCTTACTCACTGTTACTTCATTCTGGCCCACTCTTGACCAGTTACATCACTATTTTGAAATGTATGGTTTAGATGCTGCGAGGTCAGCATTTTAGAGGTATTTTAACACATTTCCTATGAAGCCCAAGTAATGCAATTCTTTCTCTTTGGCCGAGTCCATAACATTAAACACACACACTACTAACTCAGAATGTAACAGAGGTATTTGTTCTTTTTTATGAATAAATACAAATGAACAATTCAAACAATAACGCAAAAGGTTACACAGGATTTTATATATTTTTTTAAGTTACCTAGACAAACATTATAGACGTGGTATGCTGGAACAGATAAAGAACTTTTTTTTTTTCCAAGCTTATCAATGCCTTTTTGATTGTTCCAAACCAAGCTTTAATTCCCTGATACGTTCAAGAACGTAAAATGAATCATAGCTTTTTTCTTCTCCGAGTCCTTAGTAGTGAGCTTACCAACCAAACAAACCACTCCTCACACCACCAACAACATAGTTAGTGCCTTACAATATACTCTCCAGTAAATTAAGTAACTTATGCATACTGTTAACTTCAAGTAACATTAATTTTTAAGTAACTTTTATTAATTTTAAGTTAATTTTGAGTAACTTATGTATACTGCTACTACTGCTTCCTTTGGAAGAACACACTATAGGCTATAAGCTTTCACCACTAGGAACTTTTCCCTCATGTACAGTCTAAATAAGCCTTTTTGCTCAGTTTTAGCCCATCAGTTCTAGTTAAAACTCCTCTGTATCAGGTGAAATGCTTTCTCTCAGTCTGAAGCGTTTGCATTCTGTTATTACTTGTGGGCAGCTCTCCTGTATCTCACTTAACACTTGCGTTGCGGCTGACAGTGACAGTAAAGCTCTGTAACACAGGGAAAGATTAAGGCTGCTCCAGCCCTCATCAAGGAAAGACATTTAGACTTTTGTTATAAACTTGAGTGCAAGCTGTACCAGCAGCATAGCATTTTGTAAAGCAATAAATTTTTGTAAAGCAAGTAATTTGAGTTTCCAGTGCTGGAAATAAAATAATCTATCTTCTTGCATAATGTTCATATAAATGCCTTGACCAAGTATTTACTTCTTCAAAACTACTATGATGTTTACTATATCTAAAATCACAATATACAGAACAAGAAAAAGAGAGAACACAGCCGATTTTTAACTTAACCGTGAGCTATCCTCGGACATCCATAGCTTTGAGGACAGCCATAATAAAGTTAGTCATTTTTGAAATATTTCAACATTTTTCTTAGGCACTACATTATAACTAATACAGATTGAAAGATAATGACCTGAGCTATAATTCTGCTCTTTGCTCCTGTTGATAGGAAATGCAATAAGAGTAAAGTTGTGAGTTTAAAACATAGCTTTATATACACTACAGAAAACAAGTAGTGTGATATAGTTTGGTGCTGGGAAAGAAAAATAAATAAAAAAATTAAAGACCGGATGAGCAGTTTGACTGAGTCATCGTAACAGTTCCCTCGGGCAAGTCACTGAGGACATGATCTCCGAAATCAATGAAAAGGTCCCCACTAATGCCTATAGGGTGTGGATGGGGCCTTTAAAATCCTTGTGTCTCTTGGTTTTCATCCATAAAGCGGAGATAATATTCTAGTACTCAAAAAAATGTTGTGAGGATGATTAACCTGTGCTCAGTTAACAAAGTGAGGGGAGCCACATACGTATTTATGTGTACAAATTCCTTAAAACAGTGAAATGGAGGGATCACTACAGCTGAAGGCTCTAAGGGAATTATCATCATACACTTCCATTAATATGCAAAACCAGACACAGTTTGTCATAAGGTTAGGAATACACAACTCACATGGCTACCAAGGACGCATATTTATGTTCCATTTTGCATCAAATCATGGTTTGCACAAGCAATATTCAACTTTCCTTCTCTTTAAAGTGATTTCTTTAAGCCCTCTATCCCCTCCTCTCATCCCCCCAGCACGAAGCTGGCAAGACATGTGGAGCATCTGGGTTAGAAATGACAGCTGGTGGGTGAGACAGCACCAAGCTCTTTACTGGCTTTTACTTCGGTCTTTTGGGAATGAACCAAAGTGAGACTTCATAAAAATCACCCCATCTTTTGCCCTTGAATAAACTTGAGAAGTGACCATAAGCCGAGTCCTCCTTGGGCGATCAGAAGGGATTCTTCATAGACCACATAGCAGACTTGGTTGGAAAACAGGATCTCTGCCCCGTGGGATATTCCAGTGTTCCAAAACATGCTTTGTGCTCCGACTTGGAACAAGTAAAACTTTTTTCAGTATGAAGGTTTCCTCAAAAAATTATCTCGGAAACATTAAATCCTAAATACAATGTTCCTTAGAATTAGAGCATGATCTCGACTTAGGATACCGAATGAGATAGAAATATTAAATTTATCAATACCATTTAATAGCAAACATCACAATATAAAAAGTCAAGAAAATTGAAAAAATGAAAATGAAACAAAACTCTGTGGAAAAAGTAAAAATGTGTCACTCAAATCAGCTTAGGCAGAGCACTGTGTGAACGTAACTGTTGTTTGCTTAGTACCTCTCTGTGGCACTTCTTTTGGGACTGCAGAAAACACTGTCAGTGTAATCAGACCTTTTTGTTCTTACGTGTTATTTATCACATTCCTGGGCAGGTATTCATTGGGGATTCATTACTGGAAATCTCTATGGGTGTAATGATCTGCACTGGTTAAGAATTGGCCCTCAAGCTTTAAATTGCTACCTAGTCTGTAACACCAAAGACTCAATACAGTCGGTTTTATTTTCCTTTCAGCAAAACCTATCTTATCAGTTTATTGACACTGCAGCTAAAAAGTAGTAAATACCTTTTGTTTTATTATTTTAATGGGAAATACAGCCCACGCCTGTATTTAAGCCCCACACCTTAGTCCTTTGTTGGGGAAAGGACACAGACAATGAGCTCTCTATGAGAGAGGCCTGCGTAATGCTAACATGGTCAAACCTTCTTGTGCAACCACAGAAATATCAAAGGCAGGCAAGGAGCAACTGGAACCTTAGAGCCAGAATCCTTTTCACAGACATTTGACTAATCTGATGATGTATCCGTAGCGCTATGTGCATCGGAGCGATGAACTTGCCTATACAAGCAATAACCTTTCGCCTGTCAACAGGGTTTACCTGAAGGGAAGCAGCACCATCAGTTTGTACAGCAGGGCTTCCCACCAGCCGCAATGACGTTATGAATAGTTAGGTTATTAGGCTATAATGTAAAAGATTAACGTGTGTGCGGGTGTATGAGACTGATTTCATCTGCACAAACACCCTGATTGACTGAAATGTGATTGCAGGGGGAAAAGAAAGGAGAAAACTAGACCAAGATGCCTTAAATACACGATAGCGGCACTACTGGTACACTCCAGATATATCAATAGACAAGACAGCCACAGAAAAGTAAATGACATCCACAGCAAACAGATAATTGGGGCATTCATCAAAAGGAATCTCTGTATGAGAAATGGATGGAAGTATACATGAAAGTGCAAAGTGCTCCTTTGGGCATGTGGACTCATGTTTGCAGGTTGAGATGTAAACAGGCAACCTCTGCAGCCCAGATCCAAGTCTCTTTACAGCTACTGGAAGATTTCTACTGAACGCAATCAAATTTGGATCAAATCCGAAGTGAATATAAACATTTGTCCTTCTGGTTGCACAAGACCTCTCCAACAATGGTGCTGTTGGTCCCTGTGAGGAATGGAGGGCTGCGTTCATAGGTGTTCTTGGTGACAGACCAAGCATTTGGTTGTTCTTACCTGTGACCCTCCCTCCCTCTATGGCTGTCCCCTACACCACTGAATGCTACAACCTGATCAGTGTCTTTTTTCCCTTTCTCTCCTACAACCCTGATCATTATTCATGCTGACACACAAGTGGTCCCGATTTCTCAGGATATTGTCCATCATTCCATTATAAAATTACTTTTTAGCTTCTCCATATCTCAAGCTGCTTCTCCAAAAACAATTGCTTAGGAGCCAGGGATTATTTACTGGCAACCACGAATATGTCAAACCCTCCAGATGTTTATTATTACTACTACTTTCCAGGGGTGTCAGCCAACAGTTCTGTTTGTGGCTCGCCCTTTACCAGGACATCAGATAACTGCAGCTTACAGTCCTGAATTTAGCATTGGTCACCCTTTGATCCACAATTCGTTTTGCTTTCTGCTAGGCTGTAAAATGTTTCAGCATTAGTCCGTGAAACTTGTCTCACCACTTCGTTGGTATTGAAATACTTATTTATCAGCCAAGGGGACGTTACAGACTGTTAAAAAAGACTGATTGTGAATTTGGCCTTGTAACTGGCTGACACTATCATGGCAGTGTGTCTTATTGGCAGATAATACAAAGAATGTTTTAAACGGCACAAACTTTATCCATCATTCAATGCCCGAGATTACCTCTGTATTGGGAAAGGTGAAGTTTCCAACAGGACAGAGAGTGTTCTTTAACAATTTAATTCTGCTTCCTCCAGCACATTTTCTCCCCCCCTCAGCAAATAGTTTTCTGCTCTTCTTGGACCTCAACTTTTTAACTGGCAGTAGTTCCAGTAATATACCCTTCAAACAACTAGAATAAATCAGCAGAGGCCCCCCAGGCTTCCAGATAAAGCTCCATGCACACAAGCCCTATTAAAATCAGACTTGTCCTGAGCTCCAAAGAACAGAACCGAGTCTGTTCCTCTTCTGAGCAACATCCCAAAGAGAGAAAGCGCCCCAGGAGGGAGCACTGAATTGGTAAAACCGATTCCCGCAGCAGGCTGCTGCTGCAGAGGATGTGTGCCAGGTACTGGGTGGAGATAATGCAGGAGATGAATGGACAGTCTCCCGGGGATTTCTACCAGCTGCCTGCGACTCAGAACTGATCTAACCTGTGCCATGGGTGGGGCAGGGCGTCAGGAAACCATAATCGCCTCCCAGCTGTTCCTTCCTTCCTCCACCCATGCTCGTTGCTGCGGAAGCCAAGCACAGAGAAGGGTTTTGGCAGGATAACAGTAATGTGCCAATGGCAGAACATGTGTTTAGCTCATATAATTCTTCTGTAGATGCAAGGATCAACATGTCTGTGCTACTCGCCTAACTCCTCATAAAGGAGAAGTAGAACGCTGACTTATATAAAACAAGCTAGCAGAGGTAAGAAGCAAACAAGTGGTTCAACTTGCAATATTTTTATGGATGAAAC
>NW_009648550.1:6892121-6909484 GCF_000708025.1 Charadrius vociferus | reverse complement strand
TTCCATTTTTATGGATCCCTCATGCTTAACAAATTGACAGACTACTTATTTAAGCATCACTTCACCCACCACGGAAATGAAGCAGTCTCCTGGGTAAAACATGGTGTCTAGTTCGCACCACTGCTCTAAAACTCTGGAAAGATGCACAAACCTCCGATCAGTTTGTAACAGTAAATGGCGAGTTTTCCAAAGGTGTTTAGAGCACATGAAAGTATCAGCTCAGGCTCTTACAGGCATCCAAAGTCAAGAAGAGCTTCTGGTGATTTTCGTTACCATTCAGTCAGAACTGAAAATCATAATAAAGTCCAAGTAGTTAACTGCCTTGGAAGTTTAACCTAAGAAAAACTTCACTTGAGACAGGCAACAATCATCACTATGTTAGAACCTGGCTTGACATACCATCATCAGCAACCATCTTCTTGAAAAGGGTGCCAGAAAAACGTATTTTTCCCCCAAAAGAACAAATTCTTTCAACTCACCAAACAGATACAATTTATTCTACTGAAGCAGTCCCAAAGTCACATTAAATCATGGAAAAAGGTTAAAAAGTACATAGGGTTACTTTATTAGTATTCTTGTAAGATGTTTGTGTTCTCTGAAACCTCAAGAACACTCTTCTGATCCATCACAGTTAAGCTTTCAGACCTTTTAGGTATCACCCAAGGTGGTATAGGTGTAAAATTAATAGGTACAACTATCAATTTGCAAAGCATGTTCATCTTTGCAATGTTCTGAGAAAGTTTGCACTCAACTTTTAACTATCAGAGGTTAATTCTGAGCTTAAAAACTGACTATGTTAGAGACCACGACTCACATGGTACTGAAGTTCAGACAAATAAAAGGGGATCATTGGCAGAATGCTTTATCTATGGACCACCAGCCATGGCAATTTCTCTTCTCTCTTGCCCGAAACAGACAAAGTCTACAACTTCCTGGCTTGATTTCAAGTCTATTTCACCAATAAATCTCTGAAAATAGTTGCTGATTGGGGACATAAGGTTAGAAAACTATTAGAGATGCAAGGAGTTTTAAGGCTATGCATCATCTACCTTACTGAAATGAATTATATTAAGCTGTGCTAGTGCTCCTGACCTTAAAGGTCTCAAAAACCCAAGCCTCAAAATCCCTCAGTTGAACATACATTAACTTCTTTTTATTCCCTTTCTGTATTTTTACTCTTAACGTGTAAAGCTTTTTCCTAAAATTAAGCTTCTTTGGTGAAAGTAGCACATGCCAGGTTAAAGAAATTGGGACATTAAAAACTGCAACATTCTTAAGAAAAGTAGAGAAATTATTTTTCTACTTTTACTCTTTTCTTCGTTGTTCGTGATATAGTTCCAGGAAGTGTAGAAGATCTTAATGCATAAGCTAAATGCCCATCTTGACATTTTTAAAATACAAGAAAAAATAAAACTGCTAGTTATAAAGAAACTGGAATACATTTTTCCTAACATGCATCTTGCCAGGAAGAATCGCAAAGTAGAGAACAGAGTAGCATAACATTCCAGCATGAATTCTCTGCAGACTCTCTCACAGGCTGGCCTGAGTGTTTTTTATTGCCAAAGTGATGTCAAGCATGGGTAAGAAACCCAAAAAGCTCTAATCTATCCAACTTTGAACACTTATACTGAAACAGCTCTGAAATATTTACTATAAGACACTTTTCCCAATGAAAAGCAGAGATGAACACTTCAGTTTCCAAGAGAGAAAAGAGGGAATAAATCACACCCTTCAAGTCTGTAATGGAAAGAGAATTGCGGTACACATCTTTCCCCTCTTCTACACCAGTAAATGTAACAGAGCCACAATATCTCTCCTACTGAGATGGGAGGGAGACATCCCAGGACAAGTCTCATGCTTGTTAATTGGAGGGGAAGGTTTCAGCCAAAACAAAATGAAACTAAGTAAAGTTTTCCAACAGCCAAAGTCAAGTTCATGAAACCCAGCGCACTCTTATTCTGTCTTCTGTTAGTAAAGAAGAAAACCGGTGTTGGAGAACAGCGGACTAGGTTTTCCGAAGCTTTCTCCATGGGGAAGGGACCTGGGTCACAGAGAAGGCCGTGGACAGCTGGCTTTCTGGCAAAAGAGTAGCTGAGCAGGAAGAAAAAGTACTAAGATCCTGAGATGGACTGGTCTGCTGGGTTTTTCAGGCTGTGTTAATACTAAGTTGCACGGTGTACTGCATAGCCTGATTACACAGCCTCCTACAGGAGAAGGGAGTCTTTTATACATGTGATACATGGACTCCATGCTCAGCTGGCTTCACAAGAAAAAAAAAAAATCGTTCAACAGGTTTAAGCTCTTAAGATGAAGACACAAGTCATTCTGAAAATGACATCATGGAGCTTAAAAATGTAAAGTTCAAAGATATTTAGCTTCATAGTTTGAATTCAGCCTCATCTCTAGCAAAAACAATACGTGAGATGAGAATAGTCAGCATATAAATGCCTTTATCAAAGAAGCCTTAAAATAAATTGAATTCATGCTGCGCCAACTATACCTGTGCCAGTAATAATGTTTCCATAATAAATAAAAAGGAAAAGGAGGAGTTGCTCAGAAAACGTCCCAATGACAAGGCGACGAGGTACAAATGCAAGACATGGGCAAAACACATAACATGTATGACGAGGTATAATGCTTTCATTGCTGCTTAAAAGAGTAAAACCTATTCTACATGTGCAAGTCTGCCAATTGGGAGTAATGTGATCATTTTTACTGAATGGCAATAAAACTTGATAGCATCCCACACCCGTTTGTATCCTGTAAACATCACTGCCCGCTAGTCTTTCACGTTCTCCGATTTAGCGTAAAAAAACAGCTCCTTGCATCTCAGAATTAATGAATATAGCCTAAGTCTTACTATTAGCATTGCATTTCATCTATAATGGTCTGATATTCTCAAACTTAATTAAAAACGTTTAACCTATACTTTATCTGTTTACTCAGAAGTAACAATACAGCACGTACGAAAAAATACATCAAAAAATACATAAAAGAGAGCATCATCCATTGCAATGCTTGGTGCTCCCGGGGAAGAGTCAAAGCGCTAAGTAGTTAGAGAATCTAGTGTGACTACCAATATTATTCTCATCTTAATTACTGTTGCTAATTAAATGCTGTTCTTCTAGATCAGCTGTGAAGCACAAGTGTAAGGCAGCTGGGGGGACACATCTGCCTATGTGTGGGCTGCACCCAGTCTTGGGACAATGACAGAGCTTCAGCTTCATGCATTTGGCTTGATGCTAACGCTGACAACTGCCAATTTTTTTTATTATTTCTTGTTTGCTATGCTATGGACACTCTTCTAAGAGTTGCATTTATTCTGGCTACATAAATATTGATGCAAATGAACTCTTTGAAATAAATGAGAAAGAATAAAAAGTAAATACAATTAAAGCAAATAAAAGCAAAGCTCAGCATGCACAAACTCAATTTAAGCAAGTTCCAGTGGTAACTGTACTTTGTACTTGGGTCTATGTTAAAATTGCATCAAATAATTTTCATGAAAAGAGACACAGAAAGGGAGGTGAGATTGATAAGTTATATCCATATATTTTCTTTTTAACTTTGGCCATCGTGGTACTTTCTCTCCACTTTTAGGCTATTTAATATTGCCAGTCTGTCCCAACAACGGCCCCAGCAAACAGTGAAACGCATGCTAATGTTCAACTTCTCCCTGTAACGCATCCTGGTTGTCTTTTATGAGGCCAGTGATTTTTCTGAATGGCACATCTTCATGGCCAAGGACAAAGTAAAACACCAGATGCGAATGCACCCTGGTGACAGGACTGAACAAAGCATTTTGGACTGCCCGTGTCTGTGTGTGTCCTGCCCCACGTTACCCCTCAGGCTCCTTAGTGTGGGTACGGTCCCTGCTAACACAACTACGCAGCTAACGCCAAACCCCCTCCAGGTCAACAGGGTTGGCACTGCTATGAAAGCATTTCAAGGTTTATTTAGTTACAGCTTTTCCATTTACAGCTATTCTATTGGAACATGAAGAATTGCTTAAAGAAAAAAAGAAGTGTACCACTTTTTCTGCCAAACATTTGGCAGAAACTTGAATTTTATGCCCTATAAAACAGCAGGTAAGTTGATTCAGTTGTGAGCATCTCCCTCTTCTTTCACTTGTTCACGGTGTACTTAGTGAAAAAATGTAACGTTAATGCCTGCTGGAAGGCAAAGGATCTGTGCAATATTACAGCCTTGTAACACACATCTGAAGGGCTGGAGTTGCAGTATAAAAGAGAGGCACAGGCAAACTTCACTGGCAAAGCATGCATTTTAAATAAAGCTTCAGTACTCAAAAACAGACAGTCTCCGTTCTCATTCTGAGTAATGTCTGCCTTCTATTCAGTAGAATGGCCCACAATGAAAGTAACAAAGACATACCAGATGAAAAACATCACACTGCAAGATCTCTGTAGGCTAGAGAAAATCCTGTAATTGCTTACTGAGATATTTCCCTCTGAAAATATGTGGGGAATAAAGAAGGGATGCTTCACGTTAAAAAAGGACGAGGGGGAAAAATGAAAACAATTTATGTCCAGATCATTCCCTTTTAAAGTTTTAGTCTGATCAAAATCCCATTTCCGTGGTTTTTGCTACGGAGCTTGTATGGGGCTTCCCCAGCTCAGCTCCTGTAAAGATCAGTTCGTACTCATACCAAGAAAGTGCTTGGCACTCATTCTGCTACAGCAGGACTAAGGGCCTTGCTAGCAGCCTCCAGCTAGGAGAACATCTTGTCCACGGGAAGGGCCTGGAAGATGGCCTGCAGTGATGGTGAACTCCAGCGCTCTGTGTTAAAAGCGGCCACAGACACTGTTTAGTACAGGCAGTCAAACAGCGATATGCAACCATAGTGATTAGTGAGGACACTGAATTGACTGGATTTTTTCATGTCATAGTATTCGTTCGTTTACCTGAGGTCTGCGGAGAGACTCACCTTGATTTCATTTGGGTTTACATTAGCTTGTTTTATAGAAATCCTTTTATTCATTTTTTCTGAGGCACATGAGCACAAATAATCCTAGACTTCTTACTCAGATTAACACTGATTTTTCTTTTCAGAGTAACTACTATTCATTTTTCTATCTTTTTTTATAGTAACAGAACATTATTTAGAAAGCATTAATTAAATAGAGGTGTTTAGCCTACTTAAATTGTACATTAAAAAATCAAAGTGCATAGGTTGCAAACAATCTATTCATTAAAATTAAGTTCTCAAAACTATTATGCATGAAATTCACATTCACATGAATTGTTGGTGAATGATCCAAAAACAGTGGAAAGGGTTTAGTATTATATACTAATGTATTTGTAACAAACAGTATCATCAAAACTTATCTAACAGCATCAACTATCTAACTTTCCCTGAGCCTAAACAACAGAGGAAGATGAAAGAGAGATAACCCAAATGCACAGTATATTACTGGAGAGTTACAACCTGCCTAGAGATTCTCCAGTCACTTTAAATCCTTACCAGAAGGTTGGATGCATTTCTGAAGCTGACATTTTAGCTCAAGCCGAAAGTTACAACCCCATCCCAAATCATCAGAAATTCAATCTCTGCATTGTGCTCAGAATTGAGATCAGAATAGTCCCAACTGTCCCCTCTGGCATTCAAACCTATGAACCTTTAAATAACGTCATCTTTGAACAACAGATACAGGCTATGGCTCTAAACTGGCGGCATTCGTTAATCCCATGTTCCATGCGGACAACACTGCCGCCAAATAAAAAGAAAAAAATACCTGTGATACTTTGCACTTTCAGGCCTTCACTGAGCATGTAGTGTCACACACATTCTCACATTCAGGCATCCCTCTTAGCATTCCAGAAAGCAGATTTACAGATGGTTCTTCTGCGGTCAACTGGCGAGGAGAGATGGGAGTTTCCCAACCCTCTGTCA
The DNA here is from genome assembly GCF_000708025.1 of Charadrius vociferus. NCBI lineage: Eukaryota > Metazoa > Chordata > Aves > Charadriiformes > Charadriidae > Charadrius > Charadrius vociferus. The sequence continues at coordinate 6,903,573 of NW_009648550.1, read as the reverse complement.
CAAACCTGTCCAGCAAATGAGGCTGACAGTACCAATTAGTACCTTAGTAGGATAGTCGAGAGGATGAACAGAAGTTAGGCCTATTTTTGGAAGGCTCAGCTTCTTTACTCCTAAAACTGATATATCTATAGGTACACAAACTAGCAACAAATTCTGAAAGCAAGCTGCTGGGGGAATTATGATTCCCTCAAGCCTGCTGAAGGTCCATTTTAGCCAAGGATATACATGTATGAATTCCTATTTATCACTGGGTTTTTTATGGCAGCACTTTGAGACGCATCCAAGATAAGGGTTCCGCTGTGAAAGACAGTGGGTTAAGGTACGCTAAGAAATAGCTCAACAAATTAAAAGCTTACAGCATAAATACAGAAGACTTATCAAAAGAAAGAAAACCAGGAAGCGATTTGCAGATCGCAGAGCACGTAAAACCAAAAGATGAAATGTGAGACAACTGGAGTGCACTGTCTCCCCAGAAGACAACTGAAGTTATCTGTTTGTTCATCAATGAAATCACCTCTAGAAAGGACCAACCTCCAAGTATTATCTGCTAACAGAATGCTTACTGGAGCTCTGCTAACTGGAGACCATTGGACCATGCAAATTCTGGAGAGAAATGATCACATATGAAACTACCTACTGAACATGTATGAAAAGTTTTCCTTCCACAAAATCAGCTTGATGCACTCATTACGGGCTGAAGATCTATTATTACTATTGGTGCAGCAGTTAGGTGTAAGCTTATCATTACAGAAGAGCATCCATACAAGATACTTCTATCCAAAAACCTGCCTTACGAACCTAACATTAAGCCATATGTTTCCATTGTAGCATAATGATTCATTGTTATTCCAAAATGCCTTCAGAATGAGGCACAAGACGTGATACAGCTCATTCATCATCCTTCATCCAGAAGAGGACAGGCTGAAGCAAGCATATTTGGAGAAAGGCCTTTATGATGGGATTTTCAACCTGTTTTCTTATGGAGAGGCACTTAGATAATTAACTATGAACTTTCTGTCTCCCCAGTAAGCTTTGAACCTGTTGTCTAATTTTAACTTCATTTAATACAGGGCCAAGACATTCATTGTTCCTATATTTTTTGTTAAAATGTACAGCTAGGTAGAGAAAGGCTGCAAAGCAATTTTGCCTCAAAATATGTATGCACAGGACAGAGCCTTCAGAAACCTTGTTAGCAGTCCCAAGAGACTAGCAAAACGAAACAAGAACAGGTGTCCACAGCACAGACTGACTACATCTAGATATTTGTGAAAGAACACAAAACTGTACCTGTTCTAACACGTGAAAACACGCATAATATGATCTGTCCCAATGCGATTTCAGCTGAAAGATGGTTACGTTGCACAGTGATCTGAGGCTCTATTAATTGCTATTATAGGGCAATCAGGAAACGGTAAAAGTATAAGCTATTTGTATAGTGACTCTCATTAAGTCCTTGCACTTTTGGAGAATTTAAGCTGATAATTATTTGTAGCAGCCGTACAGTAATTTTTGAACAGCTGGTCCCAAAATGTGAGTGAAGATTTGATGTCAAATTTATTCATATTTTCAAGTGAATTACTGAGCCTCATCCAACTTTGAGGCAAACTAAAAGTTTCAATTACATTTTCCCCAATTTAGTATTTTCATGTAAAGTAAGATACCATGCCATGGCTTCTACTTTCTGTATTTTGATTCTTTTAAAACAGAGTAAGTCAATATTGTTGAAACCTCACCAGAAATTCTGTTTAGCATGAATCCTTACCCAGCAGAAGTGCTGTGTTAACAACGATGTGTTTAAGCACGTTTATATAGCCCCCAGGAAGAAATGTACCTCACCCAAAGCCAGACAGTGAGAAGATACCCTTTGACTTCAGGGAGCTTCGGATTAGGACTCAAATGATTAGTGAGCTGGGGCAAAAACAACAAGCTATTTAATATCACCTCTTTGGGCACTCAAATTATCATATTAAAATCCATTTTATCATTGGCAAAGTCAATCACATTATAAATGCAAACAGATGTTTTAACGTGTCTCTGGCATTTGGCTTCAGACAGAGTAAATTGAACATTTTCAATTTCATACAGTTTAGTTTCTGTGAAGTTAAAGTAAACCAAATGATATCTCCCACAGCATTTTTACTCTGTCACCACACTGATGTTTACTTTGTCACACACGATAAAAGGCTGCCTTGCATGATGACACTGAACCTGAGTAGACCGAAAAACTAAGGGGAAGGGGGAAGAGGGAGGAGATTCGCTTTTAACTCCCCCTCTTCACAAGCTGAGCTTTTTAAGATTTGCCCACCCATAAAACAAGACATATGATTTTGTTATACTTGGAGCCCTGCTGTCAAAAACACAGTCAATATGTTATGTGGTATTGGGCTGCTTTTACTTTGTATGATAACACTGTTATGCTAAGTCATCTTAAAACGCACTTTGATATACTATACACATGAGCTAATGCACATATGTATTTATGCACTGCATGCTTTGGAATGAAAAGGACAGGAGGCAGTGTGGGAAAAACAGACTGAAGGGGAAAAAAAGAAAAAAGAAAAAGGGACTGTACGATTCCCATAACTCAACAGAGCATATTGTTCAGTTAACGCATAGGCCAGCGCCTCTCAGGCCCCATCACTGGGTGACAGAATTAGATTCTGATTCATGCTCTGTAACTCGCCGCAATGCCAGCCAGGGACGAGAGCGTTCCATGGGAACATTTCAGCGGGTCCCCTCCTTATCAGCTCCAGAACAGCTGCCAGACTTTAAGGTCGCTAGATAGAGAATTTAATTCTCAAGATTGTACATTAATTTCTAAATTCTTTCTTATCCATGTGCTGTGATTTGAGACTGCATTCAATGCAGCCCAGCACGGGGCAAGCCTTTCCCATCCACACCCCTCCTTCCTGTCTGCAAACTTCCTTCCTATAGATTTACCCAGACATCTTTGAGCTAAATTAACTCCCTATACTTCTTTGACCAAGCACTAGCAGATGGGAAACCTGATTTTGACCTCACGCTGGCTACCAGGCAGAGCGATTTTTAAAAGTTATCCTGCGTGTGTAAAAAGCTTAGTTTATTCATCTGCTTTTCCCACAAAGTAAAGGGATATTTATTTTCACACTGCACCTAACCACTGCAGTAGTTCTTTGCAATAACGATTTCTCACCCTATCAATTCCTTGTCAGGGAGAGCTCACTAATGGCTGTAAAATGGCTTGAAATCCCTGGACGTATTATGCAATTTTTGAACAAATATTACCTTGGTTTATAATCCTCTGCTCTTTCATATTCATATATTTTTAAATTACTCTTTACTATGGTCAAGAGCACTGCAGAATAAATATATGAAAACAATCACCCAATGATTGAGATTTCTGGCAAGCTAAAGTGGAATTAAGTTACAGTGGAAAATCTCAGTATTAGAGTTTAACATGACCAGATCGCCTGGTTCGCTTAGGACAGTTCCAGGTTCCACAATTGTTTCCTGGATGGATGTAGACTGTGCATGTAGTAAAAGGAACTCTGTGTGCTAGAGAGAGAACCAGAATCCTCTCCTTCCCTCTACAAATTGGTCTGTCTGGTATGAAGTTATTAATCTACAAGGGGCTCCTGTCCAGAAGGGCAGGTAACAGCGTGGGTACAGCCACGTCTCTGCTCTCCAAACTGCCGAGTCCAACAGATTAGGTTAGGCAGACAGAGCAAATTCATTTATTCATCATCTTTAATTCTAACCCCAAAAGAAAAGCTTTGTTCCAAATCATTTAAACTGAAACCAAACCCTAAATAGTGGTTCACATAAATAGACAATTACAGGAACCCAGCCTGGACCAGGGATCTGTCTGGCATGATCACACCACGAGCAACACAAGCACTTCAGCGGAAGGTGCAAGATATTCCAGAGGAGACAAACATTGAAAAACATTGAGCACGAGCCACATTCCTCCTTATGCTGCCCCCAAAACCATTTGGCTTGTAGCCTGGCTTTATAAACATGATTTTCCTTCATCCCTGCTCTTTTAATTGTGAACAATCATTAGCCTTAGAAATGGAATCCTGCTAAATCTTGGGCCTCAGAAATGTAAGTGGCACAAGAACCACAAATTTATTATGCACTGTATCAAAGTAACCTCTCTTTTTCAGCTTGCTGCTTTTCAACACTATTGCCTCCCTCCTACCTCCTCCATCTGCAGCCAGACTCCTACTTCATGTCTTAATGGTAATAGCTGTTCCCTCCTCTTTTGTCATTTCAACACAAATAACGGAAGACAACCAACAGGCAATCAAGAGTAACAGAGAAAAAACAAGATCAAGGTCAGCGTAAAAAATAGCTTCTTTTGCAATTTTATCCAATACTTATTGAAATCAACGACAAATTCCAGACCATGGTTATAAGGAATGTCCTGGAAATGTAAAGTAACCTTGGGAGAAAAGACCTACGCGTGCCCACGTTTGACTCGAAAGATCTCAAATAATTGCTTGGATGGAAATAGCCATTCTGAGGAAATAATGAGGTGGAAGTGGGCCGATGCTGATGTGTACAGACCTCCCCTCCTGTGTTAAACCCGATACACATATCAGCCCCCAGAGTTTATGGATGTAATTCGAAAGAGCAGCAAGTGGTGATACTGTCATTCAATCTTCTCCCTGGGAAAGGAAAGGGGTTTGATGACTCAAAAATGTGCTGTGATGACATGATCTACCTGTTGATACCCTGGCTGGCCTTCTGCTTTTCCCCACTATGTAGACTATTCTTGTTACCTCCCAGCCCCAGATGGACTCACTTCTAGGGAAGATTTTTTGCCTGGTTTTGTTCAGTTTCTATTGGTAAAGCCTAAGGAATAGATTAGCCTATTAATACCAAAGCTCACTCTCATTTTATTAGAGAAGACTGATGTATTTTAAGTGCAAACTCTGTTTTAAACACAGACTATTGCACTTAGGAAGAATAGCTCACATCCATATCTTGCAATGTTTTCCATTCCCCAAGGAAGTTGTGCATTTTAATTATTTCTTTACTGTTACTTCTGTAGTAACAACGGGTTACACCCTTAAACCCATTTTAACAATTTTGATGCTATTAGCAGCAGCAGAACTAAATAAACTTAGGAAAGGTTGTGTCACATATCAGAAATTGTCTCTGAAGCCCAATCCCTCAGGCCACCACTCCTTGTTTTTCTCTTTCTTTTCATTTAGCAAGATGTGGAAAGATTATTTTTTATTATTATTAATTTTTCATTATTTATTTGATTCCCCTTGGTTATTTGAAACTTAGAGTAAAATAATTAAATAGAAGTTAACCAGCTCTCAAAGAATTCCTTTTGCAGTAAGACAGGAAAATATGATTACAATGTAGAAAAATACTGATTTTGCCTTTGTTTCTAACTTTCAGTTGGTTACCACAGACCTGATTCCCATTTATATTTTACATCATTGGCAAAATAAAGGGAAAGTAAAATAAGCATAAATTACAATTGCATTCACATTAAGGAGCCCAAAGGAGCCAAATTCCACTCTCCTACAAATGGATCAAAGCGGATTCCTCCAGTAAGAACACAGGCATTAGGACTGTGCAGAAATTGATATGGGTATGTTTCACAATATTATGTGCCAGCTACCGCGGTAGTATCACAAAGATTCTGAAAGCATCAAGAGAATAGTCACAGGAAAGGATGTGAGAATGTGGATAGACAAGTAAACCTGAAGAGCTGAAGTAAAACTGGGAGAGAATTTATCCCAAAACTTACTCTCCACACACACAACTTCTGGAAGCTTTATCATTTTATGACATATTCTTGATTCTTCCAATGCTCTGTGGTCTATGCCACCTCTGCAAAGCTGAAGATCACATTAAGTCATAGATGGAAACTTCAAGCCAGGTTCTGATCTTGGCAGACATCGTAGGTTCACTTGGTTGCAGAATAACCAAGCTTCATTTTTACATCAATCTAGTCTAGATGAAAAACTGGCCCATCAAATCTACCACATTAGAAAAAGTCTGTTTCGTCAGACTCATTCTGTTTCCTTTTCCTCAACATCTGCAGTACCACCATAACCTGCTTTTCCTCTGCGGATCAGCAATAAGGACTTTTCTTTCCTTCAGATTATCGTCTTGATTCTTTCAACTATACAGCTACAGTAGCCGGTACTAGAAATTTGGTAACAATAGTATACAAGAGTCTTAGATTTAATATTTCTGCCTAACACAAACAGCAGAAATGCCCTGTGTCTGTGATGCGTGAGGAAATGCTGGTATAGATCTCTCAAATCTGTACTCGTTCCCAGGACTTAGTGCTGTAAGAATGCAAAGAGTTTTTCTTTCCACAAATAGACGTTGCAGGCATATTTGCTTAAACCCTTGAGGTTGATAATCAGCTATAGCTCTCCCCAGCCCAGCAACTGCTTGGGAACTGCCAAATATTGAAAACGGAGAGTCCATGAACTATCTCACAAGGTTTATGTGTGGTGCTATGAGAAGTGGGGATTGAATCTCCTGTAGAGTGATGTCTGCTGCTGATCTTTCCCAATTAACAATTGCGTAATGGGGGGGAAATTGGGGTTTAAATATCTTGGCACAACACTGTTTGGGAAAACGCTAGTATTTGCTTGAATTTGTCTCTTACAGAACTGTAAAAGGCTTACTGGCAATTGGAGGAAGAAGAGTATAAATAAGGAACAGGGTTAGGCCAGTTATAGAAAAGACTTATCAAGTACATTTACAATGAAGATGGGAGATATTAGGGGACTGTCACTTTTATTTCCCAAGAAAAGACAACAGGTGAGTTCCATTTAAAAGGGTGGATATCTCTGAAAGAATTCCTCTATTTTAAATTATTCTGAGGAGTTTAGCTTAGAATGAACTTCTTCCCAGCAGCAGCCTGACAGAAAGGGGATTTCTATGATCTTGTCATGTCCTTCAAGCAGCTTTTCAGGCCAATAAACAACTATGGCAACCAGCCATCATGGGTGAAGCCAAGGAACACATGGCTTTTTTTTTTTTATTTTGTATTTTTATGTTGTCAAATGTCACGACACAAAAATTCATGAGAAAATGCCTTGCAGTTCCCAGGAATCCTAAAAGGGGGAAGCCTCTTTATTAATAACAAAACATGTAGACACCAAAATCTGCGTAATGGAGGACCATAATCTGCACCAAAAGGACATAAATGGAACTCTGCAAGTAAAGAAAGGAGAAACAAAATAAAATCTTCCTAGGAAATCCAAAAAGGCATCACAATATTTAAAACAGGGAGGTGAGAAAACAGGTCTTATTCCTTTCTGTCTTTCTTAACACAACGTGTAATTACACAACATATACTTAAAAGCAACTTGTACTTAGCCTGTGGGACTCCATCAGAAGTTATTAGAGTGATGAATAGCTTAAGATTCATAGCTGTCCCCAAAGAAAGGGCCATGTCCTCCCTTTGCAGAAGAGTGACAGCTCACTTAGCAAAAGCAAAGATGGAAAGTTCCTGCTTGACTCCTTAATTCAGGGTCACCCTCCCCACTGACCAATCTTGTGGCTGAGTTAAAACAGTCAAAGAAAATCTCTCCCAAACATCGCACGCTAAGATAATCACTGGTGTGTTAGAGTCTTACAATATCTCTCTTCAAAGTTCTATTACTCAGTGGTATCTTAGGCAGAGACCAGACCCTGCTTTTGCCCAAGATAGGCAAGGATGGGATAAAAAATAAAACAAAAGGACCGAAGTTCAGAGCCATAACCTACAATTAGATTAGGTTGCCAGAGAAGAGCAAGTTTCTCCACTCTGGCTCCCAACTCTTTTTCAGGAGCACCAAACTGTCCTGCTATGTTGACTGTTTAGAGAGTTAGAAGAAGCTGGGTGAGTTTTGCTTTAAAACTTTCAGATAAAGTACTTAGAGGGTGATGCTAGAGTCATGCTAGCATAGACTGCGTGGTGGGCAGTCTTTTAAAAAAAAAACAAAAAAACCAAAAAACACAAAACAGCAGTGTCTACCACAAAGAAATCTGAAAAGAAGTTAAGTGCTCCATCCAAAAGGTTTATTGCATTTTGGATGGATCAGCAGAGATTGTACAATAGCTAGCATTGCCCAAGTTTCCTCAGAAATGGGCACATCCTTCCAGGGACAAAAGTTTGGGGTTTCTTTTTGGAAGCCAATTATATTCTGTCATCTCCTCTCCTGAATTTCATAGGAAACATGGAGCTGTAGCATCATTAGTCTTTTGGATTAGAATATACTACTTGTTCTAAGTTTCTAGTAATACATTTACTTCTAATTTTCAAATAAAATTTCATTTAATTAAAATAAATTGTAAATAGCAGATTTACATTGCAAGAAGGATTTTTTCATGTATTAAACTAAAATCTGGAAATCTACAACATATTGCAACTGAACTTGTGTCTATTGTTGTTCAGTATAGATTACCAAGCCACGAAATCACAGAAATCCCTCAAGGCAATATAAAATTAAAGACTTAGATCTCCAATACAATTAACTGTTTCTGATAAAGGCCCCAGGTCAGGACAAAGGTGCTGGTGACTTCTAAGGGATTGGGAATTCATCCATGCATCTACAAGCCATAGAATCTGAATGTCTTGAGAAATCATGCTTGATAATCACCGATCACACTTGATAATATTGTCACTGGACAGGAGGCAGTGTTTGCTGTTCTATTTCCCACTCCTAGGTAGTCAAAATCAAAATCATTTTTAGTAAGCAAAGACAATACTAGAGAGTCACGTTACATTGGGTTACGTCTGCTGATGCACATTTTCTCTCCTCTGTTTCCTCTGCTGATTCACCCAAAAGAAACCATGAGAAAAACAGTTAAGCTGAAGTTAACCTTCAGCTGGAAGACGCTCACGAGTGGATTATTGCCTGTCTGCTTCCGTCTTCCTCCTAATATGCTTTGTTGTGCAGTGAGGAGGAACTGAACGCCTCATCCTATGCCGGAAATAGCTGAATGTCAAACAGTGGCTGATAAAATACAGACAACATTCACAGCCAAACTCTTTCCATGGTTTTGGGGATGTAGGTTCCACTTCATTCAATATGAGCCTCATTCGTAGGCAGAAGGTGGCTCCTCTGTCTGTGAGGGCACTGCGGTGTTACAATTCACAATGTAAAAGGATGGCCACCGTGAACATTTGTGTACAGAGATGAGCTCTGGTTAGATGTCATTGAAAACGCCATCCTCAGGTCTGATCGGGAGACGGTAAATCTACGGGTTTGACAATCCCCACTAATCCAAAAACCTCTCAGTCATTTATATAATTTGGCATTATGCCTCCAAAACATGAGCCCATCAAAAATAACCTGACATAATATTGCTGACGCCAATCTCCTGAGGACTTTTGGCAAAAATATCCCCACAGCTGGATCCTTGTTACATTACTTAAGGAAGGATTGCATCTCTCTGAATTTTTACCCATAAACCTAACTGCCTTGTTACCTCTCTTGGTTCAGAATCATTTTCACCTCAACAAAGGGGATGCCGATTGCTCCCAGTCACCCCTCAATTCTTACTTCAAGTGGTTGTGATACAGATTTATATAATTATTTTGAAGCCCAGAGCTCTGATTTTAAAACTTTTTCTCTATCCTGTTTTTTTTATGTCACCATCTTATGTAGCATAAATTGCATCTAACAATAAGTTATTAAAAATTTGATATTACTAAAATTCACATAAAATCCCCTAGTTTGTACTTTTTTATAAAAACCTGCTCAACATATCTTTCAGAGGAATTGTGTTGATACATTTCAAAACTAGAGTGGATTTTCCTTTAAATACATATTTCCTAGTTTTTAGACTCCATATGGAAATCACTAGGTGAAATGCTACGGCTGTAGGTCTGGTACCATGACTGTAATGGTCCTTTCTGACCTCAGAATCCAAATGCTTTGACTTACAGTGCGTTATTCTGCATCAGCATGAAAAGAAGCTTTTTTTTTTTCCCACATCATTTTTATGGCATTACTCAGGCATTTGTGAGCAGAATGTAAAGCAGGTCCAGCATGTCATGGCTTTTGAAACCGCTGCATTTGCATGTAAGAAACAGATGGATAATTACATTGCCAAGAACTTACCCACTTTATAGGAAACTAACAGAAACAACAGTGTAAGAACTCTCCAGTTTTAACTGAAGAACTGAAGATGAAGTATTTTCTAATTTGTGATGGAAAGTAGATTTTTGTGGCCATTGATGAAGTAAGGAAATCTTCCCAAAGAAGTCATCCTGAAGTGTTTTCTGGCCATAAAGAATGTGAAAATATAAAGAAGTTATTATCTGTCATGAAAGGGAGATTATACTCTTTGTTGATACTTCATCAACCAAACATTATTGCAGGTATTTGGTACTTATTCAGAACACATTTAAGTTACCTATTACAGAAACCTGTTCTGTCTCATTTCCCAAGGCTCTTCTGCACGTATGCCGTTTTTAACTGCCTTCATCTGCCTCTCCTTTATTAGACATTACCTTCTATGCATGGACCATCTCTTTGTGGTCTGTTACGTATCACTGAGCCAAACCATGTCCCAGTTGGCAATGAGGAAGAGTCATAAAGTCAACAGTTTTTGCTAAGTTAATACTATATCATCATTGCTACAGCTCTTCACCTAACTTATGACAACACTCTGTTGTCCTGGTAATTGTCAATAATCTTGCACACAGGCCCTCAGCACCAACCTGATAGATTTGGGAGCGTTCAAATATCTCCCATTGTGTTTGTATTTCTACAAGACACCACGCTTCACTGAGAGCCATCCCATCCATACGTCTCCAAAAGATGCAAAAGGGATCCTGCAGTTTGCCTTAGACCCTGAAATGGATCTTCCTTTTCCTTTCGTGTGGGAAAGCCCTCACAATAGGGGTTTCCTTTTGAGTCCTCCACCTTTTAGTCTGCACAGCCCATGTCAAGGCTTGTACTCTCTCAATGTTGTTTTCCTGCTCAAATTTCCAAAATGGAAGATGTGCCAAAGATAAGTCTAACAGAACATTACGGTTCACTTAAGTGCTGTTGCAAAATTCAGCTGAACTTTACCAAGCAAAGTACTGAAAAGATTTTGCAATGAGATCTTCCTTCCACAGCAGCAAAATCTTAGGATTTAAACCTGAGCTTATCAAAGATGCTTTGTTTTCATCACACAGGGAAGCTGGACTGTACTAGCAGGCCTGATGCAAGGCTCAGCCAAAAAAAAATAAAATTCAATAGCTTCCAAATTAGCTCTGAGTTATCCAGACTCCTTCATCCTGATACCTCTATACAAACACCATGCGAGCAATTAAGGAAGTTGATGGAAACAAAATCTGAAAGTGGGTTAAAAAATTTAGAATGTGGACTTTACAACAATATGGTATGGCAAACAGTAATTCAGGATTACAGGCAGCAAGACAGAATCATAGAATGGTTTGGGTTGGAAGGGACCTTAAAGATCATCTAGCTCCCCCCCCCCCGCCATAGCA
>NW_009648550.1:6800238-6891802 GCF_000708025.1 Charadrius vociferus | reverse complement strand
CTCATAGGAAAGGTGCTCCAGCCCTCCGATCATCTTCATGGCCTCCTCTGGACCCACTCCAACAGGTCCATGCCTTTCCTGTGCTGAAGGCCCCAGAGCTGGATGCAGGACTCCAGGTTGGGTTTCACGTGAGCGGAGTAGAGGGACAGAATCACCTCCCTTGACCTGCTTACCACGCTTCTTTTGATGAGGCCTAGGATGCAGCTGGCTTTCTGGGCTGCAAGTGCACAGCGCTGGCTCACGTTGAGCCAGCCTAAGGCCTAATATTTTAAGTTAGCTATAATCACTACTAATTTCTTCCTAGTAGCATGCAAAATATACTCAAAATGTCTCCTTTAGTATCAAGAGGGAACAGAAACTAGCCTGGATAGAAGGTCAGATCTATGAAAACAAAAAAGGCACGAAGCACTCAGATTTGAAGGAAAGGATGCATCATTGAGAATATTCTAAGTAAAACAATCCAAACGATATCAGTATTAGTGCCAAAAAAATCTGGACCAAAATCACACCCGTATAAGTCTTCAAGCTCATGCAGTAGATCTCCGTCCAAGAAACAAGATCAAATATTCGCTATTATTTTTCTGTCTGGCTTTAGAAAGACTTTCTGGAAACGACAAACCAATCTATTTTACACGTAAGATAAGAAAAAACAATCAGAAAACATGCAGCACAAAATGTTTCAGGACCCTATTTAGACTCCTTACGTATAACGGAAACGTTATCTAAAGGTTTGACCCAAAATTACCACAAGGTAAGACACTGCTAAGGTAGTCAGTCTAACAAACAAGTCAGCTACTATATTATTCTTGCAATAAAAGCAGCTGATGTGTCATGCAAATGCCGTGTTGGAGGGGTGCAACGAGCCAACCCCTCTTCCACAAAGTTGTTACAATTCATGAATATGCAATATTTATATTGAAATGCTAGTCTAAGCATCCCATTCCTAATGTAACGTAGATATTGATACAAAGATAGGAGATGAGGTTTTGCTGATGTAGTGATACATTTTGTATCACCTAGATTTAAATAGACTTCCCTGACAGATATCAACCCTGAAGGCAGGAGCACTGTGGCTCCAAGGCGGGAAGCATGGAGATACTTACGGAGCTTCGAGTTGGTCTTTTTATTATGCATACAAGAATGCCAAACATCAGGAAGAAAACAGGCTTGAACTTCATAGACTGATCCATTCATTGTTGCAGGATGGGATTAAAATGTGTAAGCCAACTCATACACCGATTCTTCAATTTCATACAACTACCCTGTTGCTTATTCTTATCCTGAAGTTTTAACATTCTGTTTAATGAAGGAATGATGTCGAGTTGTCACAAAGTTGACTCTGGCCACAGATGGCAAATGACGACAGCAGCGATAATGAAAATATTTGCCATTAGCATGGAAAGTTTTGACAGAGTCTCAGTATATAGAAAGCTACCATCCTGCTACGTGCATCCATGGACTCTTTGGCTGAGATGCAGAATTTGACAGGTGGGGCAGGATCAGTCAAATGCAGTATTCACTAGTATGGGGAACTACTACACAGTGATGAATACAGGCACAGAGCACTACACAGCACTGGTAGACAGAGAGAATAATTCAGAGTCTGAGAAGGACTCAAAGAAACTCCTAGAAATTGCAGAGACAGAACTCTTCTTCTGCAAGGAAGTAAGTTAAGCAGAAAATAACTATATGAAGTGAAATTCCAAACAGTATTTAAGTATTTTTCAAGCGCCGCTTCCACCTAGCGCTCACCTGTAAAAGGGTTCAAGGAAAGGCCCCCTGGATGAAGACATGCAAAAGCATTTGAAAATGTTTAGTTAACCCAAACTGGCATAAAAGGGTAAAGGGAAAAAAGACAGCCTTCAGAGGGATAATCCAGCTTTCTTGATATGAAAGAGAAAAAGCTGCTAAGTATTTCAAATGTATCTTGGATCTCAGTTAACTTGCACAGAAGAAAATAAAAAAAACGAAAGGTTAATTCTCACAGCTTCCTAATAGGGAACATAATAAAGGAAATAAGTGGTGAATTTAGCAAGCTGGAGTTTCTGTATCCTTCACTCTAGACATCAAACAACTCTACCACGTTGCGTCAAGCAAAAGAAACAGGAAGGGAGAGATCACACAGCTTGAGTTCCTTGGCTCCAGTAAGGCCGAAGCACTGCTGCTGGGGAGGATGGAAGTCCTATATTCTTCCTCTGGGGCAGGAAGTACCGGTAAACATCTCAGAAATACTCTGCTTTAGCATTCTGTAAACAAGAATACATCATATCCACTGCTTCAGACCATGTAGGGGAAAGAAATGGACAACCTTGGATTCAACCTAGAAGAGGAGATGGCAGGGGAACTGAGTCATAGCTTAAAAAAAACAAGATTAAAAAGAACTTTTGGGAAGGGACAGGAACTGAGGTTTTAAGTGGGGCGATTCCTAAGGAAGGAAGGACACCTACTACCTATTCCAATAATATTTTGCATTTATGTAACCGCAGTGGCTGCCATCCAAAGACCTGAAAATACCGTAGGGCTTCCAGTTAACCAGATTTCAAATTCCAGTGTGATTATAAAGCACAATTCTTCGTTTTTAAAATGCGCTACTTAAGGAACAGAAAGCCACATGTTCTGATCTGGCCAAAATGCCCAGCCTAGAGCCAGTTTTACATTTACACCTTGAGGCCAACACGCATTAACTGAAGACCTCTAGTCAGTATAAAAGGTCACTCTCAAACAAGAGTCAGCTACTGAGCAGAGGAGTATGTGAAGTTGACATTCCTAGCTATGCCTACCCAAATGGACATTATATGTACGGACTATACATCTGTACTTTCTGTAACATTTCTCAGGTGAAGACACATAAAACATATACAGATACCCTAAAGATTGTGTTCAGAAATATGTGTCCAAAACCCACATGTTTAGATCCATTTGTTCTCTCTTTACTGATAGAAGACGCTGGGAAGCAGATAGTAACTCAAATCATAATTCTCTGTGTCTCAGTTCTGCCACTGTTCTAGGAGCAGATACAACATGATTAAATTCGAATTTGATTTTAGACAGATTATACCTCTCAAAGCACCTAAGACCTGAGCTGTCTCTGTGCTGGCCACCATTTGTATGAGGGACTCACTGAATCTAAAGCCTGGCACTGACTGCAACAAAGCAGATAACAGGAAAGTGGAATAATTGAGGGCAAGCTTCCAAATGTCTAGTTGTCTGGCTGAACTCTGTACCCTTAACAGAGTATTCAGTGTAATACCTGTTCCCAAAATGGCCTTGGGAAGCTCATTTAATCTTCTTCAATTTCCACTTGTGTAAGACAAGAATTATTCCTGCTCTGAGGACCAGGATGGGATTTAATAAATGAGTGAACAGCTCTCTTGTGACTGTCAAGTGGCATTTCAGTCTCTGTACTCTTTTTTTTTTTTTAAGCACAGATACCCATATAAGTCACATTACTGCTCTTTTACACTCCGTACAGCTTACTGCCAAAAATACCTTTGTTTACTCGCTAGAAAAAAATTCCCACATCATAATGTGGTTTTAATTTATAAAAAGGCTGATATAAACTAACCATATTCCAAATTCTAGATAGCAGTATGCCGAGTGTAAAGCTCAAA
Organism: Charadrius vociferus; assembly: GCF_000708025.1. Taxonomy (NCBI): domain Eukaryota; kingdom Metazoa; phylum Chordata; class Aves; order Charadriiformes; family Charadriidae; genus Charadrius; species Charadrius vociferus. The sequence continues at coordinate 6,888,191 of NW_009648550.1, read as the reverse complement.
GATCTTGGCAACACTGGAGAATGACAACTGAGCTGTAACACTGAGTTGTGAGGATTACAGGAAAGAAGATGAGTTTTGCAACAGTGATATTTCGGGGGTGATCCAGCTATCTGCTGGACAATGTGGACTGAGGCATTCCCACGAGGACCTAGAGGCAGAGCAATCAAGGAACCAAGTACTGATCAGAGGTCTAGAGCATAAAGATTATGACATCTGCAACGCTACGCTACAAATAAGCCCAAACCAGAACAACTTCCAGATGTGATGTGAATCAAGACTTTTTTCTTTTCTAAATCTTTTAGTATCCAATAGAACTGACCATTAGTATAAGTTTTCAAATAGTGATGTCCGTATCTCTAGAAACTCACCTGTCCGAAGATATATCAGTGGTCAGTACCAGGTTTTCAGTTAAACTTCAACAGACTTTTTCAAAAACACTGTTATTGTTCTAGAGCAAAAGAGAGAGGAAAGAATAACCGTTGATGCCAGCAGACTAAGAGAGCCGTTTCCTTTATTGGTGTTCCGTGGAAGGAGGAAATACAGTGCTATTATTATTCTAATAATTAAATACCTCTGCACTTTTGTGGAAAAGGATGACTCTCTAATGCATTCCAAAAAAATACCTGAAAACCATTGATGGAAATCCTCAGTAAACCTATCTAAAGCCACAGCAATACATTTGAAATGTTCTACCAATAAGCCACATGAGACCTGCAGACATTTCAGCTGTAGATTCAGTAGAGATGTGAAAAACTTCGGTTTTTCACTCTAAGTTAAGAATAAATTACAAGTATTTGAAGAAGGCTCAAATAGGAAATCTGAAATAACTTTTTACCCATCTCCCGAGGATATGAGGCAGCACGTCCCATTATTCTTGTGATACAGTCTGAGGTTTTTTTCTCCCCGCTGAGTGAAGACTAGTGCCCCTTTACAGTTGTAACGGTGGGACTATGAGCAATAGAGCATTACCAGTGTCAAAGTGCTTTAGCCTGTACCAGTGCTGTGGAGTGGAGACCAAAGGGACAGCAGGACCCAGGTTACAGCCCCTCCTGCCCTCAGCTATGCCAACAGCTAGCACCGGGACTGATTCCGGGTGTGCACAAGAAGGCCGAGGAATACACTCAAGCAAAATCCTGATCTAACTATACTGAATTCAAGAGCAAATTCTGACAATTTAGCCTATTTCAAACCCCTGCTCACATACCGCAACCCACATTATACCAAGTGTATTGATGGGACAATGAACTACAGTCCTTAGAAAAGAAAACCAAGCTTATATTTAATTCAAGGCTTTAATTCAAGGCATATGACATGTTAATGGATAACTGCAGATTAATTGAAACCATTGCTAACAAGAAACTAGGACCTCAGAAGGTAGTATCATAGAAACAGTTTAGAACTGCTTGTGACGATTAGGCATCAAAGATCTTAAGTAATGTTGCATATATTGAATATTCTGTTCTTTGGATAAATTGTTTGATAGACACTTCTGAAAAGTTAGCTGAGCTCAGCAGACAGAAAATTGGCATGGAGACCATGCCAATGTAGATCTGCCACCGTTCAGAATATAAAGGAGTAACACTCTGTTTGTAATCTGCGGCACAAGAAGAAACTGAAACATATCCCAAAGTAAGAAAACAGTTAAAAGATACCAAGGTTTTTTTCATGTTGTTATATGTCCCTGAGGTAGCAAATCTGTATCAAATGGCCTATAAAATTTAGTGGAGGGAGATTCCTTCCAAAAGAATTAGCTATATAAGCAGATGAAGTCTAATATGATGAGGAAATGAAAAAAAAAAAGAAAACCTTCAGAGTTGGGTATTTTATTACATATTTAGCTGACTATACATACAAAACAGGAATAATGTTCCCATTTATATTCACATGTTCCTTACAACGCAGCTACGTTACACAAATCATCTACCATGCCTATTACGTCAGACAAATCATCGTGTATCTATGCCTGCCCAATGCGCATGCATCAATACAGTATCTCAAAGTTTCCTACCAAGTCTCTGGATGCCTATACCCAGACCTAGAGAGAGACACTTAAAGAGCTCTGTCATCACATCACTATGGCTGACGCAGATCATCAGTGAAACAACAGTTTGGGTCCATATGTGTGCTTAAAAAGGGCATCTTACGCGACTGTCTTGGTACTGTGTTTCCTGAACTCTCACACACAAGACTTGAGAGGAAAACTGCAGTCTAACCCCAAAATATTAAAAATGAGATCCACCTACAAAACAATTCCATCAAAAGTACTGAGAAACAAATCCACCTCGAGAATCCCATTTCAAGTCCATAAATTCCTTTATGTTCTCTAAAGGAGATGCAAACTGCCAGGAAGCACTGGATTTGCCACCAAAATGCTAGGGGTTTTTATGCCAACGGTTGGATTTATTGTCATTGCTATTCCTGATGTATTTTAGGTCGAGTTGTGAGAAAGAAGCACAGGATCTTCTTGGATACCATTTTGTGGGTAAACCACACCTCTCATATCAAGGCAGGTGTTAATAAAAGCCTGACCTAGTTGACGTGGTCTGAAACAGAGGTGACTGAGGGAGACGTTCAGGCCCTACCTCTCTTCATGACTGAGGAAAAGAGATGAAAAGATCAAAAGGGAGGGAGAGGGATTTGTCTCCCCGCCAATGCATTTTGGCAGGTCTATAAAGTTGGGATGCCCAGACACCATATAACTGCTCCTTAATTACTCCACATGCTATCCAGCCCAAACTGCCTTTACAAGTGTCTGGGGATTAGCAGTATTTGCGATTGTTACTAGGCTGCTTAGAAACTTTCTAAACTTTCTTTTGTCAGAAAATTAGGGTTTCAAACTGATACTATTTTCCTTCTTTCTTTTCCTATGCATTGCAGGAGTCTGATTTCATCCCAGAGAAATTATTAATCCTTTATTTGAAAGTGTTTGCTATTCTTAGGTTCTTCTTTTTGCTTAAAGTGGTTTTCCTCCAAACTTTCAGGGGTTTTGGCACTTCTCACCTAAGCATACATTTAGTTGCTGCAAACTAGGGAAAGTCCTGGTTTTGGCTTTCCAATTAAAATTGTTCTTTTAATTTGTTATTTTACCTTTTAATACAGAAATCAAAATATTTTCTGAGCAGCTCAGCAATAATACAGTGGTCTTTTGAAGATGTTTCGTGCAACTGGAAACATGCCTTACAAAAATCAAATTACAATTCAAAGCCAAGCTACACTGAAGAAACTTGTGCTCCAGTCTGTAAGGAGCAGCATGTATTTATAAACTAGCTTTATACATGGAATTGCACACTGACATATGTATGCAAATACTGGTGCTAGACTCCAAATAATGGCTTTTCATGGACACCTGCACACACTGCCTTTCTATCTGCTCGGCCAGAAATGATGCCTGTGCTGACCATGGGTAGCTCAGCTGCATCACTCAAGTGATGCCTCTTAAAGAGCTGTGCAAGGAAGAGGTCTTTTAGAGTCAGGAGGAAAAAAGAGTGGTAGCTCTTTCACTGACACTTTCCTTAGTCTACACACAAAAGGAGATCCATATCCAATACAGTCATTGATTATGCTCATTCTACACTGGTCCCTGGACCTCCAGCAAAATTTGGGTGCAGAACAAGTGAAACACAACCTGGAAGCAGCCCTGGGTAGTCATCTCTATACAGCAGCGGTGCTGGAGACTTCAGCATCTCCAAATGTAAAATGTAGAAAGACAACAAAATTTCCTATAAGGACCCAACTCCTCGCTGCAGCTTCTTCAACCCTTTGTTGCAGTGAATAATGCTGACAATGGCAATAAGTCATGGGACACTTCCACACGGTACAGAGTGCTTCTCACTATTAGCAACTTCATTGAAAGCAGTGGGATTGCTCATGTGAATAACAGCTACAGGGTAAGAATACAGGATTATAACACACAACGCACTGGGCTGCCAGCAGGCAAAGACAAAAATTGAACATAGAGAGGTTCCAGCCTTCTCTAGCAATAATTGCATCTCCTGACTTGATGATAAATCCCAAAGGCTTAGTAAAATGCATGCACCACTACTGAGAAAACACAGCGAGAGGAAAATTAATATTAACTGGCTCACCTTAGAATCCCATGTTAGTTCATACCAATTGAATTGAACTTGTTGCAGAAAGGTTATGGACAGTGTCAGCTTTATACCATTACAGGCAAAGCATGTCTCCTATATGTATTTTATTCCAAATCCCTTTACAGTGAGCTAAGATGTTGGATCTACAGCTCAATTTTTTCCCCATGTTAAGTCCAAGATGACATTGATATTCCTATGTATTCATTTGTTCCCATGGGATACTGATATCTGATCTCTTCGGGTATTCCTTCTTGCAGTCCAAAACCACAAAAATAGTTTGGCAGCTAAAATTAATGACTATGTTTCTGATTCAGCAAGGTACTTAAAGGCATTCTCACCTTTAAGTGCATGAATACCCCATTAATTCAATAGTCATTCACCGCTTGAAATTAAGCAACTGTTAAACTGGGACTTAAATGCTTTTGTGTAACATTTTACGCATACTTAGAAACACACATTCAGTAATTACTTAATTAGCCTTTTTTCATGACTTGTGCAAAGCTGGCCTGAAGCTCTGCCTGCTCACTCTGTAAAAGACTTGTATAGCCATTTCCACTGATTCTTTCATTTACACCAGTGTACAGCGATACACACAACTCTGTTAACTCCACATGTATATTTTCCATGTTCCATGGCAGATAGAGTCTGCAAGACTAACAAGCATACTTCAAGCTAGATCCCAGAGCCTGCTCCAGCATCTCCTGTTTTGACGCAGAGCAGATACAAAAAGGCTAAACAGAGCTTTCATGTGTCACCTCATCCAACAGGAAAGTGAGGAAGGACTGTGCAGGTGACAGCAGTTATGGTATTTTACTGGCCAGTTCTTGGAGACTATTTCCAGCCAACTCTACTGAGTGGTTTTCTAATTAGTCAGAACAAGATGACTACGGTCTTGATACTATCTTGATGAAGACAATATGAAGTGAAGGAGGTCATGCAAATCTTTCTGTGAGGTACTTGGGGCACCCCCTCATTAGTTTCCTAAAACAGCACTGTGTTTTATAGTGTTGTGACTAAAGCTGGTAAACAGGAGTTCGGTGCTGTGGAGATGTAATGGACAGCCATGTAAACGAAAGACCTGTCCTTCATGCCATTTGCTTTTTCAGTGGGGGGAAAAAGGCACTAGTGAAGTAATGATTGCGAGGGTGCTTTAAAAAAAAAAAAGGCAACAACAAATTCTGAAGGAGTGTTTGTTTTAAGCTGAAAAGACTGATTTTGAGTAAAACAGAATGGCTAATGTCAGCACATGCTCTGTACACTTGCTATTCCAATTATACAAAAAGAATGATTAGCAAGGAAGCCTAACATCTCTGAAATCCTGCAGTACTGTATCCATACGCATTTCTAGGAAATTCTGTAGTCAGTCCAAATTCCAAGCATTAAGAAGGAAAAGTTTCTAAGAAGTCAAAAGACCAGGGGGAAATCTCACATTTAATTTACACACTACACACTGTTTGGTAAATAGCAACTATTGTTTGGAGTAGAATGCAGTCACCATTCATTATATTTTGACTCTACATTCTTCATTGGGAATTCAGGAAGTGGTTCAGACTAAAATATTCCCTTATGTTATTTGACCTGTAAAAACTTGGAGACAGGCCAGACTCTGCAGTTCTTAAACAGACAACACTCCCATTGACTGTGGGATCGGGCCTTAAAGTTGCCTGGCCTGTCCCACTGTGCTACTCAGCTCAGCGCAGAGCCCGGCACTTGCTGTGTGGGGCGGTGTCCGCGAGAAACTGCAAACAAGACCACTGATGTGGATGGCACTGTCATTCATCTGCCGAGAGATAGAGACAGTGGGCATTTTCTGAGCACAGCTTGTACAAAATAATACCTTGGAAACAGAAATGGACTCGCTTCCATCGTTGTAGGATCTTACGGAATCGTTTTTATCGTTCCTTCCTGTTGCTTCTTTTGATGTAAAGTCATTAGTGAGTTGAGCGTAACCAGTAGCTTTTCCATGCATCTCTTGACAGGACACATTCAGAACAAGATTCTCAGAGTTATTAATTTCACTCTTGTTGATCTGAGGTAGAAGTAGGTATCCAAATACCCTGTGGGTCTGGGTTTCAGTGTCTGGTATTTTTAGGCCCTAAAGCATTTGAAAAAATCAAGGCAAGATTTAAGGAGATAGTTCTGCTTATGATTTCACTTTGCCCTTAAGATTCCATTTTAAGTTCTCATTAAATCTAAGAAAATTAGTTTAAATCTCATTGCGACACATTGGGGAGGGATGGAGAAACACCAACATCAGCATTGCTTTGGAGTCATATTCTGGCTGTCATCACCCTATAGTGTTTTCAAAGCAGGATAAGCTATTTGACACAAAGAGAGGGTTAAAAGTACATCGCATCATTCCATAGCCTGTAAGGGACCATCCCTGTTAGCCAGCCCTTCACGCTCACCTTTGTTACTCTCCCTAATCTCCTCAATTAAGAGTGATGCTGCACTTCTCAGACGACTACAAGCCAGCCACCAAGAGCTGTTCTCTCAGTAGCTATCCTGATCAACTATGCCCTTCCCCCCCGAACACCCTCGCTCACATCCAAATATGGTCTATAGGTGCTACACTGCAAAATATACTTTCAGCAATGACCTGTACTATGTATCCTACAAATAGAATTAAACAGCAGTTTGCACATGTGCAAGACTGAACCTAAGTAATTTATGAATACGGATTTCATTGTAAGTGAATGGAATAGAGTTTCTAGAACACTTGCCTTTGAAAAACATCACTTTGCAGGTAAAAACAACCAACCAGTGGGTGTTCAGTTCAAATCAGCGCCTGATATTTTTAGGCCACCACACTTAAACATTAGTATTTTGCATTTATCTTTTAGAATTTAATCTATTAGATAGGAAATGCTTAGTTTGGCATAGGTGGTAGGATTACTCAGTGTTAGCTCACTGGTTACATCTACAGAGACTTTAAGACCTTCTTATTTTAGACTTCATATTTTTTTGATAGCAAGTTAAGTCCTGAAGGTTTCTTCACCATTATACTACACAACGGAGCCAGGTAAGGGACTTCCAGTCTTTCTGTAGCCTTTTTCCTTGGCAGCTGCTCTCACTTGTGTGTCAGCAATGCTCTGTGTCTCTTCCAGGAGGTTTGCCGTATAGCACCCTGTGACTCAGAGCACATTCCCTTCTGAAAATGGAAAGGAAAATGAAGTTCCCTTCCTTGGTATCAGCAGCACATTTTGGCAAGAGGCAGGTTAGAGCCCCCCTCTTTTTTTTTTTTTCTATATATATTAAGTTTTGAATGATCTTGTGGAATTCTGTAAATATTTTATTATGTATTTTATAGGTGGAGCATTTTATATCTAGCAGTCTTTTTGGAAGCTTAGCCATTTAGTTCGGTTTCTCTTGCCCCACGGTTCAGCTGTAACTGCTTCCATCTGTCTAAACCTATGTGCAGTTCACTAATTGTCGACCCCTTAGGTTTTGCTGTTTCTATAGGTTTATTGTTAATCATTAGATTCAGGAAAAATAAACTTCTTTGACATTACCAATAAGGGTTTCCAAGAACGAAGAGAAAAATTCCTCATGCTTTAATTGCTCTTACCGTTTTTTAAAAAACATTCCTTCAGCAATTTAGTAAGAAACGCTCATTGATAGGAACAGTTCAAAGAAACGTGTATCAAAAGAACTCCCAGGAAAATTGGATTAAACTATCACTATTGCAAGCAATTTTAAGAAATATTAACTTTTCGGCAAAATAATGTTGAAAAAACTGTCCGAAAATACTCTTTGCCTGCAAGTTCCATAACGTATTTATCATAGCCATATACTCACAGAATAAACCATATCATTTCAGTAACAAACTACCATATTTTCTACCATATTTTGATGACCCCTTTCTTGGTTTTTCAAAAAAACTGAAAACCTGACTCTACAAGGTGGAAGCCTTATAGGACAAAGGCAAGAAATATAGTTTAAGTGTCTCAAACTGTGTCAACAATTACAAGAAATCTTCACACAATTCATAAAACAAAGGATATTGTCCTTAAAATATATATATATAATACTGTACATGTGTCTTTTCTTCAGCATGCTTTTATAATCTATTATTGCCGTATTGCTAGATATTGGATATTTTTTATCCCCTCCCCCAAGACAAATAGCACACTCTATTCTCTATGGTACTTTACATCCACCACATACTACATCAAAATACATCTGTGTTCCAGCAAACTCTATTGACAATTGGGGATAAATATTTACTTTTTAAAAATTATTTTTTCAAAATGTTAATTTTGACAGCTACCACTTTTCATCTCATTATTAAAACCAAGAAATTATAGAGAAATGAATGTTTTTAAGTGGCCTAAATTGAAAATATTGATCCAGTTTTATTTTTTAGCCTGTGAAATAATTAGTGCATTAGTGCTGTGCAAAGATTTTGAAAGTAAATTTGCCAAGTAAACAGTCCAAGAAAACAAAAATTACCATATAGAGGCTTTTTTTTTGAAGTTTGGATTTTTGTGGGTGTGAGGTATGTTTGGTTTGTTTCTTTTTCAAGACTTTAGTTTTTCAAGTGCAGAAAAATTCATTTTTTACTAAGCAAAAAAAAAATCTTATTCACTCATCAGAACATGCAAGAATCCTAACCATGGACCAAGATATCATTGCTCATAATGTCTGATTAATCTTCCAGGAAAATTCATTTATTTCAATCATGAAATACAAGGCTGTACACCACACACTTATTTATGCCTCTTTTCAAGAAGTTGAAACATTCATGACCGCTCAAGTTATGGTCTGCCCTTAGCATGAATACAAAAAAATAAAACATGGAAGGAGCAAACATGGCAGAGACGAGTATTCCACCCGTGCAGAAATGGGCGAAGCCTTGCACCTGGTGACAGCAAGGGGGGTAAATGGTACAAAGAGCTGCCGGAACCCAGGCTGGAAAATAAGACTTCAAAAGGAATAGAAAAAAACAAAAACAAACACACACCACACAAAACCAAAAACAAACAAAAAATTTTCAGGTTCATCCTTTGCTGTTGGAAGTAGTGACAAATGTCTAATTTTTTTGCACAGGCTAACAGATAAGCAGTGTTACAGCGTGAGAGTAACTCAAGAGCAGAACCCAACCAAAGCAAATACCACTTCTATTTTGTCACATATAATGGGGGTTAAACTAATCCAGAGAACGATTTGGAAAGTACTGCTGGGCTTAAGCTTTTGCATAGTAAGACTGAGCTTGAAGAAACCCTCTGCAGCCCAGACAACCTCAGTTGTTTTTCTTCTCTCTCATGATTTACGCTTTACATAGCAGTTGCACGAAAACCTAAGCTGTGCAACAATATATGCATTTTATCCTTATCAGGGAAGACACAGGTGTTACAGGTGTCACAGAAGGACGTGATTGCAAAATTCACCTTCATCTAGGTTGTCAGCCTCTAACTATCCCTCTACACATGAAGAAATCAGAGCTATCAAACTACCATACAAGGGTGTACAGTATGAATAATACAGCCAACATGGTTTTCACATGTAGGCAGAATATTATATATAAACAAACAGGCACTCATATACACATTCACAGAGCTCAGAATAACAGAGAAAACCTGCTGCTTCTAAATAAAAAAGTCCCTGCCGCTCCTCTGTTTTGTAATTTTACCTAGGACTTTCAATTACAATTGTAAATTGCTTATTTCTAAGGGAACCAGAGGAAAGTCCATTGGAACTTTTAACTAGATGTTTGATGCCCAACTCTGGGAGCTAATTTAAAATTTTTCATCTATGCTGAGAAAATTTTTTCACATAAAATGTATCTCCAGACTCATTAGAGACCTGGAAAAAGAATAAAAGAGCTGTGACAGGTACAGCGGAGTACGTAACTATAAACTCCTTTCTGCATGTGAATTACAATCATTAAGTTTGCATATGTATTCATTCTCAATGGAAAAAAAAAATCTGTTCTCATGAGAGAAAAATTCTGCTTCTGAGATAATTACAGTTTTGGCCTTTCTCTTTTATGGAATTCCCCTTAAAAGCTGCTGATTATACCATGAAGAGTAGCAGCTGGTGAGTATCTTATTTGATTAACAATTCAAGCAAAATTTACATAAAAACTTAGCATATAAGATCACAATTTCCAGAGGAGGATGGAGTCCTGCCTGCTGTGTCTCTCTGCAATCAGTGCGACTGATTTCAATGCAAGTCCTTGCTCTGACATACCTGTATATTATAGAGGGCCAAAAATTCCCAAACTGCTTTAATGGACATTACTACTAAATTCTAACTGTCTGCAAACAAAGTAATTACACCAAGCTATTTGCATACTTCTAATTGACTCAATGTTTTGTTGTTTTGGTGTTTGGTTTTGTTGTGTGTTTTTTTAATGTATGTATTGTTACTAGGTATGTTTCCTATGCTTGCTATAGAAATTTACCAATAATGTTTGCAAGAATATAGGGAAGCAAAATGCAAAACCAAGATGACAGTAAACACTGGGTTTTAATATTTCATATGTGGTCTTCCAGCACAAAGCAGCCAATTTGTAAATACGACATTCTTTGTAGCAAAGTGTACGAAAGGATTTTGATTAGAACAGTCTTAAGCTCACATTTGCATTATAGGGGAGAGACGTCTAAAGCCACCTATATACAAATTCAAAGAAAAGAAATAAGAGAAAAAACCCACAGCCTTTACTTTTCACCTTCAAGTGAAGCCAGAGATTGGTTCCAGCTTCAAACCTGAGTAAGGCAAATCACCCACCTCAGTTTTGTTCTGTTTCCCCGATCAGCCCATCCTACAAGAAAGCTGTGTGGTGCTGTTTACCCTACAGCAGGGCTTCTACCTATAGGAAAGTGAAAAATGCTGCCTCGGGTGCTCCCATGGACAGATTGTATGTGGCAGCAATGGAATCAATTCAAATCGCCGGAGCCATTAGCATCAGTCCCTCAAGGCGCCTCATCAGGGACACGATGTACCCGATTCATATCTGAAACATTATCTTCAACGTTTCTTGTTCTTTTTACTGCGTATCATAGGTTTTCATGCAGCTTGCTATGTTCTCTCCTTGGGTTTATTACAGGCCCTGGCAACTTTACCAACTCTTCCTTCTGTACTTACAATTGGGACTCAATTTGCCAAGGCTTGTGGAACACAAAGAGTCCCTTTAAAGGTTTTGTGTAAGGGCTGTTGTCACTGAATCACCAGCTATAGGCTACATCTTATTTCTCTGAATTGTAATGACAGTAGGATCGGGTCCCAAATGAGATAGTGTCTCTGACTTTTGAGTCAGACTGTACTGTTAAAATTCCCATTACTAAAATGCAGCCTTTCTATTGCTTTGAACGCAATCCTCAGGACTCCTCAATAGTAGCAGGCAAGAAAATTCCAATAATGCCAGAGGGATCTTTTCTTGCCTCAAGTAGAAGAGAATCCATGGGAATTCTCAGAAGCTTTTTTTCTCTTGCTCCCTGCAATTATTTTCTATGCTAAAAGCATAATTGAAGGGAAAAAGGCAGATGACATCAGCTACCAAGAAGAAAAATATCAAGAAGAAATGACACGCTGTGGAACAGAGAGATACTTCACTGCAACAGGCACTAGGCTGGGATCAGAGAACAGCACTCACTTCCAAGGTTCGACACAGATTTCCCATATGACCTTAAGCAAATCATATCTCCCCTGTAACTTTTCCCTACTGCATAGGAAGTCTCTAGGATAAAACTGAATGCTAGCTCAGGGGTGTTCACGGAGGACAGCAATGAAGGCTGTATAAATATCTAGATAGTTACAAAGCAAAAACAACATGAGAAAAAGATGTGTGAAAACAAATGAGTAGTCAGGAATAATTACTCCTTTAGAAAGAAAAGAAAGTACAGACTGCTGTGCCTGGAGATGTAAGGCGCACCTGCACTCTACTTGAAAAGCCGTTGCTGCAGGAGAGCGCACTTAAGTTACTGAGCTGTCACAAGAAAACAGTTTTTCTTTATTCTGATGGGATGCATTAAAAACAAACACAACCTCGTTTTAAGTGCAGTAGGCAAAATGGATCAAGTGGGACCACGAGCACCTACTGTGGAGATTTCCCCACTCTCAGTTAAAGCCACCTGACACCCTTAATTTAAGCAGAAAACAAAAAACTAAATTATTTTCTTCCTTCTTTCCCACCCCCCGCAAAAGCCAGATAAAACAAACTACTTCCCATCACAAGCGGCTTACTTGAAAACCTGAAATGGCAAGCTGCAGCCAACGCGTTCCAACTGCCAAGGCCCTATCAGCAGGGTACGATTACGCAGCAGACCACCTCGTAGGCCCTTTTCCAGATGCACTGTGAATTCACCAGCACTGATCCGTAATTCTGTGATTTCAAGGAAACTTTTGTCGCCCTCTGGCCGACTGAGGTCAAATCCTGCCTTCAAGTGACAGGGCAATTCATCCCGATGTGATGCGCAGCACATTAATGATGTGTTGCAGCTCATCGTTGCTGTTGAAGGCAACACTGAAAAATTAGGAGTTTTGGTACCCGCGCAACCCAAAAGACAAGGGAAAAATCCTGGTTTGTGACCCGGAGTTTTCTGCTCTTCCTTTATAGATGTTCTTCCTGACATGAGACCGTAAGAAAGCTGGGCCCCCAAGAGTGCATTTTACATGACTTCCTTCAGCTAAGAGCAACTTCCCACATAATATTTTTGAATGAATAAACCATCTTCCTCAATACGTTAAAATTCCTCCGCCTAAGGTAACAGACTGTGACAATTAACGAGAGCCACAGAGACCCTAATAAACCATTATGGAAAGAATTCAGCATTTCCTATTTCAGTAGTTTAGAAAAGGCAACGATACCTTTTCTAGTGGGCACCCTAGGAGAAACTTTAAAAGGGCCACAAAATTCAATTTAATTGGGTATTAAATTCGATTATTCAAAAATTCCCAACATAAAAAGAAAAAAGGAAAGGAACACAGATATGCACACAAACTCCGTAGATAAGGAAATGCCAAGACAATGGAATTTCTCAGTCTGGATCCATTCAGACCTCAATGTAGTTAGTATCAAGGTACACTGAGGTAGGCAAAGCAGAATCAGGCCGTAGATATATACACACAATTGAAATATTCCCAAATGGGTTTTGTGATCCAAGACTTATTCTGGCAAACATGGTGTCTATCATTAACACGGGCAATTCTCTTTACACAACACACAGAGGATCATACTCCTTACCAGACTCCCCCACAGAAAGAGCCACGAAGGAGGGAATTGGAAAGGATATCTCCCTTTTCTCCATCCCTCCCCCTCCCGGTGGTCACTCTGGGTGGCCAGCTCGCCGCTCCCCTCCCACACTCCCCGCTCTTCAGGTTTCTCCCTGCCTCGGGAGTCATCTGACCCCTAAGCTGGGCATTGCGCTACCAGTCATCCCCCAGCCCCACACATGTGGGGTCGTATCATGGACCTCTCCAAGTCCAAGGAAGGGAGGATAGTACGGAAGAGGCAGCCTGAGCGCTTTCCAAAAAGCAATGATTCATGCATGTGAGCCACCTTCTTCCTGAGCTCGATCCAACAGTATGTGGAGATGTTCATACGTTCAGGCCTTGTAGCCACAGATCATCAGATGAGCTTGGCTGTGTCTCAAGATCCAAACCAAGGACCAAACTAAGAGCGTAGCACCCGGTAGCTCTGATGGGGACCTTATCGGAAAGACTACCAAAATGTTTCATATCTATTTTATAGAAAAGCCTGACCAATTATTGTTATTAGTGCCCTGGACACTGAGTCTGTAGCCCACAGAGATGCAGAATGCTGCCTGTCCCAGGCATGAGACTTTCAACAACGTACTGTGTAAGGCACTACGAAAATTAACACAGACAATTTAGTTAAGATAGCCTTCATATTTATTTTCTAGACAACTGCTCTGCGAGGTCAAGATTTTGTTATTTGAATCCTATGCATTATTAGGAAGTCATAATTTTAAAAATCCAAAGATAAAAGGTAGGATTTTGCTGAGGGGGAGGGGAAGGTAGATACAAATACCATGGCTCCAAAATTCCCAGGCATAAAGAGTGTAATTTAAATCTCTTAAATCTGTGAGTGAAGCCACGCTTTATATTTACAGCTGTTGTTCAGAGTGGAGAAATCTTTTGGCCCGTGATAGAACAGCATCTTATTTCTTTAGTCTTGCCTAAAATTTATTATTCATGGACCACAGTTCTTTCCCTTAAGAGTACTTGGCTAGAGAGCTCCGCATTTCATGCATCAATCTCACCCAGATTAGCAGAGGAAACACTTAGCATTAAAACAATGTCAATCTATTTACATACAGAATGATGGAACTCTCCAAATGAATGTGTCAGTTAAGCTGCTAGGGCTGACGTGATACTCCTTCATCCTCGTTTGCTTAAAAAAATTAGAAGAAAATTTTATATGATTCATGAAGAGAACCTGGAGGAAAACTACCACATATCATATGACTTTGTGTTCTCTTCCCCACCTTTTTTGGTCTGTAATGAACAGCTGTTCATTGTCTAAAACAGCAACTCCTTTTCCAGTCTTTTTCACATCAAAAGGAAGCCATCTTATCCGTCCAGTTTTCTAACCCTAGAGAGGTGTAAACACTAATTTCCTAGTGTCAGCCTTTACACATTTCAGCTCTGTGAACTCCGGCATCTAAACGCCAGAACATCATCTTCACATGATTTTCTTTCTCACCTCTTATCAAATGTCATAGTTGCCTGTAACTCACCTTTCCCTTTAAGATCACTTGAACCTCCACTTGCTACATTCTCAAGCCTGACTAAGCCCGAGCTGCTGATGTAAAGGGTGGAGATGGCAGTTATTTTGTGATATCTTATCAGTGGGCTGATACCGATTGTCTCAAAAAAAGCTTCTTAATGGTAAGGGTACTTTGCAACTTTCTCATGTTACCAAGCATTTCACACTTCTTAGTCCAGTGTGGCACGAATACCTTTTTATTTTAATAAACAAACTAGCTCTTACAGCACGTGTTACGACTTCCATCCCTGAAGCTGAATAATCCCTGCAGGATGGTGCACTGTTCCTGCTTCCCTACCCCGGCCAGAGGAAAATTGCTATTCAAAATACAATGTAATCTTTTACTTATGGGTTTATGTATTTTTGAACCGAGATTTTGAAACCTGTCAAATTTTAAATCCAAATGGCCCTCTTGGTTTCACACCAAGACCTTTTCCTGATAAAGCAGAGCAAGGAAACTTCTATAAAAGTGGAAGTGTCTAACAAGAATTTAGCAGCAGTCCTCAGTGATAACAGAGACTTGATGGGCACTAAATGAACCCAGCCCCCGAAAGAAAAATACTTACAGATTGCATTTTCACCACCAAAAAACTTTTTTTTTTTGGAGTGACTTTTCTTACACCAACAAAATAAAAGGGGAAGAGTATAGGTCAGATATTTTGTTCAGTTTTAATTCAAACTCAGAAAAACTCTGTTGAAATTAACACATTCCACATTCACACCAGTGCTACTCGGAAGAGAAGCAAATATTCAAGTATCCTCGGGATTTGAATATACAGATATGTGCTTAATATTCTGTTCACATACTCACATACTAAAATGTTCATTAATCTAATTACAGGCTAAATCCTGGAAAAAGCTTTACTTCCCCACATGAACTCTCCCACTGACTGTGTGGATATCATTCTCAGCAGCACTAGTTATTACAAGCCAGATTCCAGCCCTCTTTCCCACACTGATCACGCTAACACATGGGTAATCTGTTGATTTAAACAGAAATCCTTGGAGAGCCTGGTGCTACTTAAGCTACGCAGACCTGCCACCACGATGGGTCATTTGGAAAGGTAAGAGTCTCCCGAATTCGCCTCCTGTGAATGCTGGGCCAGACTCTGCCACCCTTGTACCATCATACCAAATCAGAAAAGAGTCCATATGCTCATTATAACGGCAACACATCTTCACTTACACTAAGGAGCGAGATGGGAGGTTCATCACATGAATCTGAAAGACAGCCTCAGGTCACTGCAGAATTCTGCACTGCCACAGCAAGGGAAAGCCATACAAGCAATGACAAAAACCCAACTTGTACACTGACAACCGATGCGCTCCTTCTCAATGGATGACATTTCATCTCTTGACTGAAGTTCCAATACAGACTAAATAGGCCCAAACCCTTTGCGTTGCTGGGCTTACACTGAATTGCAGGCAGCTAAATTAAAGTAGATAACAGTGGTAAGGCTTTAATTATTCAGTGTAGCCTTCCCTGTAGCAACTTCCACAATAGCTAATAGCACACTTTCCACGCTGTTCCCTTGAGTGAAATCCTGGTCTTTGCAGACGCTAAGGTTTGTTTGTTTGTTTTCTTTTGATTTGGATTCTTTGTTTTCACCATGGAATTCCACATAATCAGAATTTCTTCTATATGACAGATGACACCAGAAGCTGACAAGTTGTTCTATTTCCTTCTCTAATGTTCTTATAGACCTGAACTGGCTGCCTGTCACAGCAATAAGCCACAAAGCAAATTTGCACCAACCCTCAGAAAACATGAGGCCAGAAATCCTTACAGACCATCCTTCACTACAGTACAATAGATTGTGCAAGCTTTGCTTTTTTTCCTATTCAGTTACATCCTCTATATCACGCGCAAAAGACCATTTATGTAACTCTTCTAATCAGCCAACTACCTTCCCATCATGAGTTTTTCTATGAAAAGATCTTTCTTCTTTTACAAAATGAATATTTTCCTTTCGTTGCCTGCAAAGATTCTATGACTTGTCCTAATTCTAGATTTTGCTTCAGCCAAATTTCTTCAAGGCAAATTTACAACAGTTTTAATTATCATGAAATTAACTTAAAAATGACTGAGGAGGTATTTCCCCCAGTGTTGCTTTCATTCAGTACGTATATAACAGGAATTCCTACTTCAACAATGGATTATTTTTTTTGTCTATAGATAATCAGCAGGATTATGGAAGAGAGGACAAAGAAAAGCTACCAATTATATTCCCAGCCCTGTATTCTTTAATTCTGAAATCTTAAATAAAATGGGTCCCAGGAAAGTGCCCCACCACAGGCATCTTTCATTTGCACAGTGAACCCCTTACTCAGCAAATCACCATAGGATTCACTGACCTTGGTAATATTATAAGGGTCATATTTTCCCATGGATGAATTGTTCCGAAACAATTTCTCCAGTGTGTTAGGCACACTGGCTGTTCTTTGGCATCAGGCATGCGTATCCTCTTGGTTTCTTTTTTCTCTTAAACAAACATATTTATTGTGACTACCACTAAGGAAATCTCTCTCCCCTGAAACTTTAGCATTTTAACTTTTCTCCCTCTGTCCCTTTCCTCATTCTATATAAAAAGGTGTTAATAAGCTATACCACTTCTGTATCCATGTAGAAATCCCCTTCTCTAACTTCTAGACGCGACTGTAACACAACAACTAGTAGAATGTATTTCACTTTTCAAACAACAGTCCACTGGTATGATGGGTATAGAAGCAAGACATTAATAATCTCAGTACTCCATCTAGAATGAAACAACCAAGCTCAAAACACAGGGGACTCTTCCTCACCTCAAAAGCACAGAGAAACCTTTAGCAGTGAATCCCGAGTGCGTCCCAATTCAGATGAAGAATTCAAGCCACAAACATTAAACTACGTATAGGCTCATCTAGGAGATATAGACAAAGCCTGCTCAGCAGCAAGGACCAAACCTGAAGTGGTTTCAAACAGGATAAAATTTCTCCCAGAATTAGGCTTTGTGTAGCTTGTTATCATCCAATAATAATAAATCGCACTTTGGGACAGGTCACAGTGGGCAGGGAGAAAAAAAACCCAACTGTTTACTAAAAAAAACCTTTCATCAACTAACGAGTAAAAAAAACCATAATTATGACTACCCTTTGTTAAAACAGGTACAGAAAAGGGTAAATAACAGTTCACATAAAGGCATTCAATGGCTTAATGAAACTGTCAGTCATAGAAATAACCGTTCCAATCAAATGTGTATTCAAACATCTACTTGGGTAAAATAAGGATTTACATTACCACATTGGTAATTAATATAAAAAGTAGCAAATCTCTATCCCAATTTACAGGCTAAATTGCCATTTTGCTTTACAGCCAGTGCACTCGCTGGGAAATGAAGACCATCAACCTGTGTTTACAAAGGAATTCTAGTGAGCATATCCAATGCCTACATTTCATTGCACACTCCTTATTGTGATAGCACAGTAAATACTTTCATTTTTATCAGTGTCACAGAATTTAATATGTGAAGGTAACTGCAGCTACCTCCATATTTCATGCAGTCACTGCTTCTTTCAGAACCTTTAGTTGCATGGAAGAAGTCCGGATGAAGATCAAGAGACTTTATGCTATTTATATGATGTTTGCTAAAGCGAGAACCCTCCACTTCATGAACTCTTTTCAAAGCAGCAGCCACCTTCGTAAGGAGCATTATGAAAGACTATTTATTACCTTCAAGAAAACAATACAGAATACAAGAACTAAAGCCTAGACAATGAGCATGGACTTATTCGCCCGTAGCAAAACTATGATTTTGGGAAATAACTAAATACATGTAAACCTATCTGCAAGCCAGGATTTATTATTTGCCTTGGATACAAGAAAACAGCTGGCATTTCAATTCAAGTGATAATAAGCTAAAAATGAGAGCTATGGACTCTCATTATCTGAGCACTTTCTTGGATTTTGTACATGTTTTGATATTCCTTAGGATTAGGCGATTCAGCTGGAAAAAGATGACTTATAGTGGGTTTTCTTAGGACTGGTCAAGCAATTTACAGAATTCTGCCCAACTGTGGGGTTTTGCACTAGGTGTGAGAAGGGAGAAAAAAGGAAATTCCCATTGGCAAAAATAATAAAAAAAAAAGGCACGTATGAAAACCAAATGAGTAAGAAACTTGCTGACTCACTACCGAAGGACATTGTGGAATTAATCATCCCTATTCCTTCCCCAGAGATCAGTAAAAATTAGTTTGCTGTAATATTTTTGGACTATTTGGAATACCTAGAAACTAGAAAATAAGTCAGCTGAAAAACAGAGACCTTGACTGGGAAACTTCGGAAATGGTTTCTACCAAGGATCAAACCAGGTTTTCATAAACAGCTCTGAATTTTCTTTTTTTTTTTGTTCTTATGTAGCAGCTGTTATGTGAAAATGTCTTCAGTCTGCATCTATGGGGAAGTATTGGATTTGCACAACAATAGCAAGAAGTCCACATCACAGGCACCTTTGCCCCTGGCCTGGCTCCTTCTGACTTCATCTGCTGAGTGCTAGGAGGCAGCTGTCCTCCCACACTAGCCCTCCGTTTTGCTCAAGAGCTTACTGAAGCCAAGACCAATTCCAGTAGTGTGGTAAGTGCAAAAGCACCTCAGGAAGGAGGGGGGCAAATAAAGGATGTTTTGCAACACTAGTCAGAGAAAAGTCGCTTCAAACTCAAGATCTGCCTGCTTGTCTCAAATTATGTTTCTAATTTACCAAAACACATATGCTCTCAAATATGTGTGCAGCTTCATTGACTTTACAAACGTAAAGCTCAGTTCAGATATTTTGCGAGACTAATTCATATAATAAAAATTGCAGAACTAATTCCACATGTTATTTAATGCCGATAAAATGTGGTTGTGTATTTAAACGTATGTCAATCTACATCTATAGCACTACTCAAAGAACAAAGGTCACAAAGGTGGACAGTGAGTAGTGTGTGTTTGCAACATGCTTAAAGATGGAAAACCTAATTTATTTCTTATTTCTTTCTCTTCTGACCTGGCATTGATCAGCCTAGTTTTCTCACATATATCAACACTGCAAATAAGAACTAGCCCCACTTGAGAGAGTGTAGTAATAAGACAACTGGACTTTAACATCAAGGGCTAAAACCTCTCCTGTCACAAAGCAGAAAATTATTCTGCCAGTGGATGTGGATTTATTTATAACAACGAATTTGGAAACTATTTTCATAACCACTGGATTTAGCACTCCTAAAGAAAAAAACAGTGATAACAATAAAATCCTCTATACAGGGTGTGGGAATGGTTTCTAGTATTTGTATGTCAACTAACATTAATCTGCGTTTATTACATTTGTTTTTATATTTTTATAGCCTCTTTATTGTACCAAAAATATATTTATGGGGCCAAATTAATACAACTTGTGGACTTCTGATGGGATTCAGTTCCTAAAAGGCATACATTTCCCTGACGATGCTTCATCCACACATACAGTCTCCAAAGTATAAACAATACCCATAGAAACAAAGGAAAACATTGAGATGTTTGAACAATAGATGTTCAAGTTCAGAGCACATTAAGGTTCCTGTGACACATGAATGTAAAATGATTTGTGTTTACATCATACGTTCTGCCTTTGAAATAATTTTTATATATGACTCAGAGGTCTGGTCCAAATCCCAGAGAACTCCATGGGAAGATTCCCACTACCTCACTGAGCTTTGAAGCTGTCTCTGAAGTACACCCATACTGTTTTCAACACACACAGACAATTTGCTCAAGTATGGAATGACAATGCATTTGACAAGTCTAACCAGAAATTACATCGAGGTCTGGTTGCATTTTTTAAATCTGTGCCTTCATTCCTCATTTTAAACACCCGCTAACCAGGCAAGTTTGAGGATGGGATGAAGTCGACCTAGGAGGTACTAGGAGTCAAAAGGGAAACCAGGTCCTAATCTCAGCTGAGCCACTGATTGACTGCAGGAGTCTGCACAAGTCTTTATCTTCTTGTCCCTCCGTTTCCCTATCTGAAAAATAGTAACACACACATGCAACATCACTAAAACCAAATAGTGACTGCATCTGACCAACAGTTTGAAATAAATACTGTGCCAAAAAAATAAAAAACCCATGCTATCATAAAAAGAAAAGCAAATGCCAGAAAGTCAAGCCTTTAGTTTTCAAGTTATTCTTTCTGCCTCTTCTCCTTCCAATTCCTTTTACTTCTGCATATGTACGCATATAGATACACAGTCACACTAGATTATTTAGGAAGTAAAGAGATCAAATCTGCTTTTTTCCAGAGATTTAGAAAATGATGATCCTGCCATATTTTCTGCATCTGCTCCGTCAAACACAGTGCTTTACTGAGACAAACCTGCTCATGATTCAGATCCTTTTCCCAGACTCAACTAAAGCAGCTGGCAGAGACACATGACCAGAGTAAAAGTGGAGAACTTCAAAATAAAGAAAGGTGTGTTCTGAGAAAACGCAAAATGATTTAGTGACACTTCATAATATTTCCTTTAGGCTGAAACTCCCTTTTTACTTCACAAAAGCTTCAAGTAGCCAGAAGCCTTACACAAATAAATAAAACCATACAATATATAAGATGCCTCTTTGCACCTCTCAGATTAAGTGACCTGAGCCCCCCTTCAGGCCAATTGCACATTACTACCAAGGAATTGATTTATAAGGGACCCTCCACAGGTATCTGACAGCTGTATAAACTACGGAGATAAAGCAACAGTGCACAACACAGATTGAAAAGCATTTAAGCAGCAGAAGCTTTTCAAATAAATATCTGGAAGCTGAATCCAAGATAGAATCATTTAGTTAGCTGTAAAGCAGGAGTTCCTGCATTTGCTTTAGAACACCTTTACTGCAAGAAACTAAACCTTGTTGTTCACTTATTCATATTTATTCACAGAGTTCCAGGGCCAAAGAAATAGCTGCTACCAGTATGCCGTTTTGCATATATAAGTCACTGAATGACAATAAATCCAATGAGTGAAGGTTAGAATGGAGCATTTAAAAATGAGTCTTGCTCACACTGCATAAATTTGCCTTACGTAAAGTTGCAGTGATCCAAAGATCACTGAAGTCAGTAGAGGGACTTCCACTAAACCTCTCGTTAGGCTCTGATAGAGTGCAAAACATAAAAGGTCACGCAAGCTTTGTCTGGTGGACCAAGGCAGGGAATTAGTTTCTAAGTTAAAAGTATCCTGTCATCAATCTTTCTCCCACTGATGCTAAGGGGGGCCTTTACCTTCTGCAGTAACTGTGGCATTTTTATCATCCTCAGGAGTCAAATACACACCAGAGAACTGAAAATATAGGCGTTTTATTTTTCTATGCTAACATATGCCCAGCTCATATTTCTGCTTTCACACATAGCAATCTTTAAAAATTGCAACACAGATATTTTCTTGTAAATTTTCTAAATCAATTTCAACACACCCCCCCCAAAAAAAAAAACGCTGAGCAGCTCTCCAAAGTAGTACATGTATACCCAAAATGTGTAGCCTGGTCTTACGTTGTATCTCCGTGTATCATGACAGGAGATATTGTGTATGACTGCATATTTTTTTTGTCATCTACCTCTTCCCTTCGTCGGTCTAAGTGTCACAGTCCAGCCCGGCAGCCATAATCATACTCTACTGATGTTTCACACACAACTACACACACACAGATGGTTTTATATCTGCAGGGGTATGACATACTTGGGTATGAGGCACCTTTAGCAGGCAGAACATCAATATACAGCTGCTGAGGATATACCCGAAACTCGCCCAAGCAAATCTCAACGATCCTTGGCCTCTTACTACCCTAGCATTAAGATCCTTGTCAGTGATGCAGGGGGAAGCCAAGGATGCCTCTCTGTTGGGCTAGTTAGGGGTAATATTTTCCAGTCAGCAAGCTGCTGGTATTTAGCTGTGAGCAAATAACATTTTAACTATATAAAAAGAGTTTGATGAGGTAATATAAAACATTACAGTGGCGCCCAATAGAGTCTCCCAGGTCAGTAATATGCAATTTAAAGTGTTCCAAAATAACAAACAGGCTCTATATACAATAGATTCTAATGGCTTTTTAAAATGTCCTCATCACTGAGTTAGTGTTAAAGAATCTAGTATTAATAGTAACTTTTTAAAGTCCTAGAAATATTTTCTTAAATTAGCAGATTCACAGCCAAATGCAACAGGCAACGCACCCACTTCTTAAGATTTCTTTTTTCTAATAATATTAATGCAAGGAATGCAAGTCCAGCAACTCCTCCACTGCCCCAAGAGCAGAGATGCCAGGTCCTGCCTCGAGCACAAGCCACTGCCCAAAGAGCACCCACCTCTAGGGATGGCAGCTGCAGCAATTTCACTCCCCGCTGTTCAAAGCTTGTTGGGACAGCGAGCCAGAGAGCAAGGAACTCCCCGAGCTGCACGCAAGGCCAGCTTTGCGCATCTGCAGGGCACCTCCTGCACCAGTATAAATATTATAACAGATTAAAAACCACATCGTTGTTGTTTCAGCATTTTGATCAATTTGCCTAAAACATCTCGTTTTACTTCCCACATCCAGAAGTTACCCGCCCGGTCTAAGATAGATAGTAAGGCTAGTCTATACTCAGGAAAGAAAAATAGGTATCCTCAAAAGGCCATGAAGGTGGCCACCCCTCTCCAGTGACTATGAAGAAAGTCTAGACAATTAATATAGACTAGATGTCTAATTTCTAAATTCCTACACTTAGATGACAATGAAATCCTCAGAGAGTGTTACGCCAGGTCTTTAATGCTAAGATGCTATTTACATTTTTCTAAGAAAAGACGGGGTCTAACTAGAATTGTTGAAATGAAGTACTTGATCAGCATGAATCAAGACTGTATACCTCTTACAATTGTAGCAGTAAAGTATCCTGGATTCCTCTTCTCCTTTCAATTTCTGGATCTTTTAGATTCACCTACATCATATTTTGCATTTTTCCCCTGAAAACCAGCATTTTTGTTTTAAGTTGTAACTGCAAGACGAGATTCTCAAAATTCTAGGTCTGGAGATTTAATAACAACCAAAGTCAGAACCATTTTCTAAAAGTCAGAGCATAGAAAACTGGATTATCACACTGACACAGCTGCTGCTTCATTTGAGAAAAAGTTGTAGGTAGCAGACTATATAATTTAGGGTCCAGGATAACATTTTTCTTTATTCTGTGTCTGAAAAGAGTACACTGGATAGAGCTTACTTCTATTGCTTACTATTCTGGAATGCCTACAGAGATTATGCCATTGTGTTTGCTACATTTTTTTAAACCTAGCAGCAGAATAAGTGAAACATTAATAACAAGCATCATTTTTTCTATACATTTTATCCTAAAATGGGTGTAATACACACACCACTGAGTATTTTTTTATTATTCACATCACTGGGTGTTTTATTGTTTTTATTAATGATAATACTTAAAATAGTGTATTCTGAAATATGCAAGCCATAACTATTCAAAATTTCCTGCTACTCCGCATCACAAAATGCTGAGGTGGCTTCATTCCAATAAACAGCCTCATGGCACCGCAACGATACCCCTCTGATTTCTTCCCAAAGTATACCAAGCACTTTTTCAAGTTTCTTAAATCTTGATTATCCAAACTTGTTCAGTTCCCTCCACATTATTTATGTATTAAAAATGAACTATAGGTCCTGTATTTCTAATTTCATTATACCCCTTAAGTTTCATCATGCTCTGGTTATCATTAAATGCATATATACATGTATATGTGTTCTCCGCGTTTCTTGATTCAAGTATTCTCCAAGGCACTCCTGGAGCGTAAAACAAAGTTGTGATTTTAAACAAGTGGAATATCCTTGATTTAGTAAGGAAAGAATGGGGTGTTAGTCCTCAAATTGCTGTTGCCTTTTAACCACGAAACACACACCAGAAAATGTTACTTGCGGTGGACTAAGAAAGAAGAATTCCTTTCATAAAATTTAATGAGTGTAATGTTTCCATGTTTTATAGGGCACAGGGTGTGAAAAACAGCTCAGTTTTAGCCCCGATGACATTTTCATATAGGTGAAAGTAAAAATAGAGAGAGATTTGACATCTTGACATAAAAGGGGCACAGTATTATGTTGCAAGGGTACTACGTATAAGTTTGGAGTGAAAGCATAACATCTGATTCTAGTTCTAGACACATATGGCTATACAAAGAGAAATTTGGGCATGTTTTCTCTTTACAGCTAATAGAAAATACAGTGATTTGAGCATGATGAGGATATAAGATTTTGGGTTGGAAAAAGTGGAAGTTATCCCAAAAATATTAAGATCAAAACTTCCTTCTACATTATTCTAGAAACTACCAGCCTAGAGTCCATGATCCCAATGTATTCTATTAGTTATTTAACATCAGAATATTTCAATTTAAATCCCTCATGTTAAATCAGAGAAAGAACAGTATAGAACCAATCAGGAAAATGACAGTAATACTATTATAGCATGTAAAATTCTACAGGAAATCTGAAACATAGATTAAATATGTAAAGCAATACCAAAATGTATTTTTTATAAACTGACACAAAATTTTAAAAGATGTCAAAATTTCTTTTTTTTTTTTCATAATTTATAATATTACAAACTGAAAGAAGAATGTCAAAACTATTTGCCTTAGTTTCTTGTTCAAGTCTCTCTCAAAACAACTACATTCCCAGTAAAAATGTGATTTTAGTAAAGTTTCACTTCCTTCCAGAAAACTCTGGTACATAGCTTTATGGTCAGCTCTATATTTAGGTAATAAAATTACGATGAATGAGTTGCACTGATTTCATCCTTTATTTGTGCTTCCCTGTACCCAGTTACAATCCTGATTCAGGAAGCATTTCAGCATGTGCATACATTCAACTGCACGATTAATCTTATCCCTCCCTGGCAAGCCCTTCAGCACAGGCTTAAAGGCAAACATGGTTTAGTTCTAAATGAAGGAGTAGATTTTCACTTAACATTTTACAGGACCCAAATCTACAGAGCTTAAAAAACCCACCAAAAACAAACACAACACCAAAAAAACCAAACCATACAACTCACAAAACCCCACACAGGTTAAAAAGTCCAAAAGACAAAAAAACCCCGATTTCTAAATATTAGTTCAAAATTAAAGAGGGGTGTGATCACAGACCAACTGAGAACTTGTACACACTGTATCACAGGTCAGTTCAGCTCTCACAACATTTCAGCCACTGTACTCTTCCCCGACTTAATGGGCCCCATAATATACCAGGAAAATGCAGCATGACAGTTCACTCCAATCAGAAGACAATCACATTTTTTTAATTACTTCCCTGATCCCAAGCAACATTTTTATTATGGAGGACCACTGTATTTTCACAGCTATGGCCTTAGTATGAATCTCTTCCCCAGTCTTTGGGTGACACAGCTCCATCACAGCAGCTAACCTCCCACTAGGCAGGTTTTTTGGTTTGTTTTTGGTTGGGGGTTTTTTGTTGTTGTTGTTTGCTTTTTTAAAAATACAATTTTGCCTTGCCAGAGGGATTTTTTTTCTTCAACCACTGTAAAAGGCTTATTGCTCTCTATAGAAAAATTAATTAACGAATAAAATGAAGCACCCTCTCATCACAGAATGAGCAGACAGTTTCTAGTGCCATCCAAAACATGCTATCAAGCCTACTTGCTGGCACATGTAGAGCACGCACTCTTACACTTGCCTGATTCCAAGGACTGACCTGTTACTCACCAACAAGAGCACACCAGCTCACATCAGGACCTCAGGGACCACATCAACACTCTCAACAGAAGGGTTCTTTCAGTATCTTTGGCAATTACTTGATTGTTTCATTTGAGTCTCTAGCTACAGCACTTACATAGGGGTAGGGAAATCAGGCACGTAACAAAAGATAGCCCAGAAGGCTTAGGCTTCATCTAAGACTCATGGAAGCAGACAGGAATTTTTCCGTAGACTTCAAATTGTTTCAGATCTGCCCTGGGAAGTGTTCCTCCAGCAGATACTTATGACAGATATATTGAGTCTGTTTCTATAGAATCACAGAGGGAAGAATGCAAACGGTACAAGAACTGGGGTATTTTGCAATGTTGCAACATTTGCTGTCACGTCTTTCACTTGAATCATAAAGCTTTATTACCCTAGATTTTTTTTCCACCAGATTGGAAGAATGCAGTGCATGAGACAACCTTCCCTGGATTTTGCAATGTCTGCATTTTCTCAAACACAGTTAAAAATTTACATCTCATTAGCAGCAGCACAAATCCAAGAGACACTTTTGCCTTTATACAGTACTTGGAAATAAGGGAATTTTTTTAAAGAGTTTTTTTGGGTGAGGTGGGGTTTTTTTTGAAAGTAGTTAACTATTTGCTGCATCAGCATTTTAGCAAGACTCCTCCAGTCTATTTGGGCTCTTACACTACCGTTGCTATGGCCCTTCCCAAAATACATGAAGTGACATTGCCTGACAAGCATATCTCAAATTCCATCTTTTGTCCTTCTCATTTTTTATCTATGAGGACAGTTGCATGCCTGATGAAATGCTCTATCACATTACCCTCTGCCCTGGTTTTATGTGGATTTTGAGTGCATACACTGTGTGATTCCATGTTGCAGAACATAGGATTATTTAAAAAGAAAAAAAGAAAAGAAAAAAAAAGATTTACACTTGTACCAGAAAGAAGTTTGCAGTGGTCTGTGGTTACTTGAGGACTTCAGTCCATTCCTGAGGGTAGACCACCAGTTCAAAGTTAATGAGGTTCCTATCAGAGTATCTCGTTACACACGTGTTGCCATTTTAAAAATAACATTAACTCAGAAAGAGCCAGATTAAGCAAGAACTATTGCAGAATAGGTATCATTTTTGCTTTGGTTCATTTCCTCCATTTCAACCACTGGCATGCATTATTGTTCTATTTCCAAAAGTCTGTACACAAATGCCACCGTTAGAACTAGGTCCAGGAAAGTTTGTGATAAAGATTTCACAGTATTTAAGGTTTGCCTTTGTCAATTCACTACTGTGAAAGCACAGATGAACCTGAACCCTAGTTCTCTTCATGTTCAGTTGGAAACATTCAGATTCAGCATCCAAGACTAGAATTATCAGGTGGATCAAAATAAAACTTGAAGATGTGCAAAACATGAAAACAACAAATCAAAACCCAGAAACGCATCTAAGAGCTCAGGATCCTGGCTCTTCTCTCCATCTATCTTGCTAGTCATCCAGTCGGTTCGTTCTTAGCACTTTTCCTTCCCAATTGGTCAAATATGGGAATTTTCCCTAGCTAGACTGAGAAGTAGAAGAGCATTACTGCCTGGCCTCCTCGGCCTTATCGAAGGCTGGCAAACGCACATCAGGTCTGTGGAAAAAGCAAGCAGAGCTGCACAAAGCACTACATCTGGAGATATTGACAACTTAAGGACAAGGACTTTATCTACAAAAAATATGAGCTCAATGTTGACAAGAAGCACTAAAAGATTTTAAGTGATCAAAAAGGAGTCTCGGGACACCACAACATCAAATGGAAGAATAGGGCTTCTCTGATAAAGACATAACATGTAGTTCCAGAAGAGTATCATGAGATACTGTAGAAGGATATTAGGATGTACCCTTTTATGAAGATATTGCTGTAAACCTTACCATCCTTTTATGTTGTTCTTTCTTTCAAAAAAAAAAATCCCCAACAACGAAAAGCAGAGTTCACATGTTTTTCCTTCCAGGACTAGTAAAATATAGCTGGGTTTTTTTTAAACAAAAAAAAGTTTTGATGAAACAAGAAAAAAAAGAAAGTTCTTCTCAACAAAATAGCAACATTTGCATAGAAAATTAAGATGAAAAAAATCGTTCAGATTCTAGTCTTTTACAAACCTTGTCAAAATAGAAAATAAACATAATAAAAGAAAGGAGAGAGAGCGCCAGGGTTTAGAACACAGATTCCTGCCTATGTTGCACACTAATCCCAAGGTATAGACACACCTTCTGTGACCTTGAACAATGGAAATGAGTTACCTAATTTCAGGGAAAGTGTAGCTGAAAACCTAGCCTCCAACTTTAAAGCGTGAAAATGAACAGGCACAAATTTGAGATGTTTTGATACTTGGTCCTTTTTTATGTCTCCGACTTTATGAAAGTGAGACTCAAAGACTGTAATATTGCTAGTCAGTATTAGAAATAGAAAAGATAGCTAAAGTCATAAAAAAAGGAGCAAATTCAGCTTCCTATTGCTTCTTCACTAATCAAAGATAATTCCTAAAACTACAGCTATTTCCCATGTGACTATTCTAGCAACTTCTGGATTTATTATTTGTTCTAATTATATTTTATTATGCCTTTGTGGCTTTGTGTCATTTTTATGGCTATATTTTAAAGCACCTTGAGACACATGCAAGGTGATCTATAAATCAATTAGTAGTAGCAGTTGTGGTAATAACAACATCATTATTTTGATGGAGCTGGTGATTAATCTGTAAATAAATTGAGAGATTAATCTTTAAATGCTTGATGTTTGTCTCTGGTAACTACATGTTTTCATACTGGTTCCTGCTTAACGATTAATTCTTCTAGAGGAGTGGTTAAAATTTTCGATCTAAAGAGGCTGAATATTTGAGAGCACATTCATGAGTCAGAATTTCCTGGAACCACAATACACTGAATTTGTCCAAAAAATATGTAACATGAGCATTATGGGGCAAGGGGCGGGGGGGAATCATTCTAATGAAAGGGATACCCTTCAAGGTGTCCACAAAGAAGCAGCAAGCAGTTATTCAAAATACCGTTCACTATTTTATTTGCTCTGCCATCATTTTTCCCCATGTTTTGAACACATTCCAGATTTCCCAAAGTGCTAAAATATTTCTCTTCTGCTAAGCGCTTGCTGCTCTCTGATTGCTGGGCAGTTTACAGGGTGATTGATGATGAACATAAGTTGTTTAGCTTCTCTTGGAATACTCTATCTTAAAGGATTCTTTTCTCCCCCTCTCCTCTCCCCCAAACATTTAACATGTTCTCTTATCTATTGTACATACTTATAAAAAATAACCATTAGGAGGTAGTAAATAACTCAGTACTTTCATGCAACACTATATTTGAATTCCAGTATTGATAAGTACATTTGAGCCACAGAACTTTACTGTACAGTCCTGTAAAGACCCCTCAGTATCACACTTGAGCCCAACAAAATGCTACCCATGGCTTGCTCTCTTCCACAGACAGACTTACCGAAAAATAAGTACAGCGAAGTGATGATTCACTGCACCCAAATTAAATCCTCGTTCTCCACTTCAAGCTAACAGCAAAATATTCACTTGTACAAAGCACTATATACAGCAATGCCTGCTCCCACAACATAGACAGAGATGGTAATTCACGCAAAGATTTGCTGATGTCATAAGTGTATATGATCTCAATGAGACCTTTTTTGTGAGTGTGGCTTTCTATTCTATCTACTATCAAGCTTATAATAAATGTATAAACTATCTCTCTGAAGGTGTAATTGACCCTTCATTTTCTCAAACACACTTATCGGAAAACATCCAGAAGTGTAAATGAGGTTGAATAAGTCATGCGAGCTTCCAACATGTCGATTAATAAAAATGCAGAGATTATAAAGTAGCACAAAACCTTTAGCATTCCAGTGGTTTTTTTGCACATTTATCTTTCACTGCCATAGAGTAACCCATGGAAAGACACAGGCCTTAACTACAACCAAATAAGCTTTCAGTAGTTCTACATAAGAAAAAAAATCAGGTTTCAAAAGGAAGATTTTCCACTCTGTGGTAATCATAAGGTACACTACTACTATTTCTGAAAAACTCCATTCTGCCAACAGCTGGCGAAGGGAGGAAAGTAGCCAAATCTGTACGAGCAAGTTACTGCTCCAACAGTACTTTCCTACAGATCACATCTTTTGATACACAAACTACGGCTAATTTCAACACCTAACAACTCAGAATTTAAGGGCAACTTCGCAAGGGGAAACCAGGGAGGATAAGCTTTTTAGTCTTGATTTATCAAAACAAATTCTTTCTCTTACATACTGAAGAAATATGAGGGAAGTTATCAAAAAAAAAAAGCCCTGTAAAATTCAGATAAAAATCAAGCCAAATTAAGAAGTATTCACATTTTACTTTTTCCATAAAAGTGTTAAGACAACTTCCTGCAAAACAAAGCTGTAAAAGAAAGTTTATTTTCCATTAGAGGAATCTAGAAAGTAGGAAAAAAGGACCACCACACTACCTCCTCTGTCTGCATTAAAAAAACCCACAGAAAAACAGAAAAAAGAAAAAATCAATTTTCTCATAAATTGAAGACATGGGTTTCACTTTAATTTTTCATCCATTTGTCAAAACCATATTTCCTTTCAACGTTTTTTAAAAAAAAAAAAAAACCCCAAAAACGTTGCTCTGTGATTCAGCCAGCACTCAAGTAGAGTGACTCCACTGCAGTAAATACACTGCAATCAGAATAAAGTCAAACTGAAGTTTCACATCCACCTCTCTTGACCTTGGTAACTACTGTACTCCCTATTAGCAGGCCTTAGCATAGCAGAAATGACTGAGGCCGGCTGTACTTGGGGACCGAAGTGGTCTGTTTACTCATCAAACAGCTACACTAAGGCTGCCAACCTTGGGCTTTTAACAAGCACTTGAACATTAGTTTCAAAATTGAAAACTTAGATAAGATTCAGCTCTGCTTGTTTGGCTTTTCTCAAACTTTGCTTGGCCTCAGTAATCTAAATTTGGTTCACTGAGGGCTATACAAGTTGTGGAACTTTGTGAATTCGTGTAGGCAGCTTATGCAATGATTTTCAGCGTTGGTGAATATTTTCCACGGTAACCTACGGTGTTTGCCTTCGTCTCCCTGATAACAGGCACAATTCCATCCATTCCAATGTTTTAGTTTTTCAAACTGTTACCTGGACAATGTATGCAAATACATAGTTTGAAAACTATGCAGAAAGGGGTTTTTGACAGTTCTTTAAGTTTCAGTGGTTTCAGGTCCTATCAGTTAAATAGATGCTCTGTATCTCCTCCTCACCTGCTCAGGGACCACTCGCGGAATCAAGGGATGCATCAAAATATTCACAGAATCAACTTCCTTCCATCGTATAGTCCATCATTCAGATGGAATAACTGCTAACACTTCAAGATGAGTGTTGCTCAAAAACAGAACTAGCCTTCAACGTGAAGGAGCTGAGCTTTTGCTCAGGTTCCTCAATGCCAACTTCAGGCGGCCGCGCTGAAGGCGTTCCAGGCCACTCAGGACCTGGCTGAACCTCTGGGCACGTATGGGGAAAGCAGCATTGGGTTGAGTACTTTGTTTTGGCTGTTTAGGTTTTTTTAGCAAGTCATACTAATACTCCCTGCTTTGTAAATGTTTTCCAGTGATACTGGCTGCTTCCCAGACTCCAGTGAGGATGTCTCTGAAGTCAGCTGAAGTCTCTGAAGTGTGCTGTGAGTATCCTATTGCAGAATTTTAAATGCCTACTAACTAAATGCAGTTGCCTTATTTGTGAAAGGTGGTGCCAGAAGTATTATTACATTTCAGATTCTTTTCCCTGGATAATGGTGGAAAATTCTTTTTTAAATCCATCCAACACAGCAGTTAGACATAGGAATGTCCGGGTTTTTGTTTTGTGTTGTTTTTTAATTCCAACAATTACATTCCTTTGCTTTCACCTTCGCCTTTTTAAACCATGTATCAAAAATCACATGATTATTATTCACATATATAAAAAAAAGTTTTTACACATACTGATAATAATGTTGGTCAGAATAACTAAATACATGCACATTAGCACGTGTGGTATGAACGCTAAAAATAAACCAAATAAATTTGGGTCTATCGCTACTGTCTCTGACAACAGGCATCAAAATGCAATAGAAGTAATTTGCTGGTTGCAAAGCTTCCAATGACTAATTTCCAAATCACAAAAATATGAAAAAGGAATGGGTAGAATCAGAAAAAAACCAAACTCATCTCAAGGAGGGTAGAAAGCAAAACAACATAGAAAAGTGACTTTCACCAAAAAAGAGTAAGAATCAACTGTACAGCTGTGTGCAGCATTAATCCAATACCAATGTGTGTTGCACGTTAGCTTGGAAGGGGCTTCAGTCAGTTCACCACAGTTCAGGAATGTGCTCTTTATTCCTCACAGAAATGCCTTGCTCTTTCAGATATTCACCTACTGTTTGGCTCCATGTGAAGTTGGTTAACCAAGTCATGTTTTCTCCAATATTGTTTGTTTGTTTGCTAAGTGCTTGGTATATGGAAGGCAAAAGAGGCAATCGGAGCATTTTACACAATAAGCTCTCTCAGTGTGCTATTAATAATACTGAGAACTGTTAGTACAGATCCAAAGTAATTTAGACGTTCTTCCATTTGAAGCCACAAGATAATAAGAAGAGGCTCCAAGAGAGGTGTGGATCACCCACAAGAGGTCTGAAGAGCAACATGTATTTTTACTGGAAGTCTGCTAACTAGCCAAAACCTTTGGAACGTCATGACACCAATTTGGCAAAGTGATATCTCTCTCTGCTTTATTGAAAACATCTTAGACAGCATAATGAAAAAATGCACTTAATTTTCATGGTTTTAAGCTTGTCTTTGTACTGGCCTGCAGTCTGTCAGAAGAGCGAAGATTAGGAAAAGCAACAGAGCTTGACAGATTTCATTTGACAAAAATATGAGAGCAAGAGAGAAGAAAATTTGAAAAAAAAAAATAATCTTTCAAGCAGTCTGGGATGGGATTTTCCCCTCCAGTGATGTATTTATAGCCCCTAAATAAGGACTGTATCCAAAGTCAACTGAAATCAATGGGGAGACTCTTATTGACTTCAGTGACTATTGGATCAGACCCTAAAGCACAGCTTCCAAAAGTACAAGTAGTATTTTGGGACATCTTGTACTAGAAATTATCACCAAGAATGTGAAACAATAACCCAGTCATATCTAGGGTGGCTCAATGGTGACCAGAGCAGAAAAAAAACCCCAGCTCCTCTTCTAGGAGATACAGGTCACAGATGGTGGGACAAAGTTTGGCATCTTTTCCAATGCCTAGACAGTTGGATGTGTTGCTTTCTGTATCTTGGGCTTTCAGCACAACAAAGGTCAGAAATGTCTCTGTGTGACTGAAAGATTACATTAATCAGATCTGTGAATACTCACACAGTAGTGATACTACTTGATCAACTTCACCTTACCTAAATACCTACTGCAAACTTCTGTGCTATGGTAATAATGGACAAAATGTGATTATACATACTAGAATCTTTTCTGATAACATATCACTGCCTCCCTTCTGCAACGTGACTAATAAGTAGAGGAGAAAGTGGAAAGATGTGGGGCAACAGCAACACATTATCATTGTAAAATTAAAATAAAATTACAGCAAGTGAAATCGAAGATTATTCCAGAGCTCCCACAATTAAGAATGCCTAATATAGATTATTTTTTTCCCCAAATCTAATAATATGGCATATTTACAGGCCATAAGCATACATACCAATTATTAGGAGTTCCCGTGCCTGCAAAAGTAGCTGAGAATACCACATGTTTTTATAGACAGATTTAGGCAGTAGCCAAAGGAACCAAGTTCAGAAGTTAGGTTGTGTTCTTCAGGAGGGATGGTTCTTCAGAGATTGTTACAACAAACACATCTGAACATCTGTAAGTTTCAGGGGTTACATTTCATATGAAGTAACCAGCATCTCAAGAGCACTGTCCATACTAAGCATGGGTGTTCCTTTCCTGTTAATCACAATCTTTTATTCAACTCATCAGCAAGAGCTAACAAGACCAGAAAACTTGCCAGAAACCTGTTAATCTGGCAAGCATTCAGTTTTGAAATGTGTTATCTATTTGGCAGCTGAAGTATCCACTAGCTTAAAGTTCAAGATGCTTTAGAAGAACACTGTACAGAAGAGAAAGTGAGCTGGGAATTAGCTCCTCCATATCAGCCGAGGATCTATTCTGCCATATCCAACCGGCTGAAAGTTGACTAGAATCAACAAGCCTATAATAGAACTGATACAAAGACTGCCTGAGTCCATTTGTCCCCAAGGAGGTCTCTTGCTATGAAAGATGACTGCTGACTGGTGTGAGGAGATCCATAGCTAAAGCTCCTATCAGTTTGAGTAATGAGAATGTGAGCAGAATATGTGAGCAGATGAGCAGGGAAGGGGTAGAGGAAAAAACAGGTTTGCTATGATGACAGACTTGCAAGTCAATTTGTGGTTATCTCATGCACCAAGAATCTATGGTTTATTGAAGTATTAAGACATGGTTTTAACTAAGGTTACTATCAGCCAGATAACGACTAGCTGAGGTGACAGCCTGTGCCTCTTGCAGTTATGACAGACCAAACCATACTAGAATCACTTCAGAGATATGAAAACAATAGACCTTTTAAAATGTTTTCACATTTGTCTTATACTTCCTAAACACAGAATGCAGTTGCAAAAATACCTGCTTTGGCTGTTCCTAGGTAGAGAACACTTATTTTCATCAGTGACGTTCAGATTGATGGAACACCTTTCTGCTGGGGTTGTTCAGCCTGGAGAAGAGAAGGCTCTGGAGAGACCTTATTGCAGCCTTTCAGTACTTAAAGGGAGCTTAAAAGAAAGATGGGACAGACTTTATAGCATGGCCTGTTGCAATAGGACAAGGGGTAATAGTTTTAAATTAAAAGAGGGTAGATTCAGGCTAGATATAAGGAAGAAATTTATGATGAGGGTGGTGAGACACTGGAACAGGTTGCCCAGAGAGGTGGGAGATGCCCCATCCCTGGAAACATTCAAGGTCAGGTTGGACGGGGCTCGTCACTTGTCATTTATTTTTAGATTTTGCTTTTAGGAGACAACCTGCAGGTGGTGGAGGGCTAGAAGGAAGAAAGCAATAGAGCCCTTTCAGAGGTGTTCCCTTTTTACAATGTTGCCATGATTTTTGAAACACTGCACTCCTGACTCATTCCGAATGTCAGAAGATGGACACCAGCTCCAGACAAGATTAAAACAACGATGAATTATAAAATCATTAGTACTTTGACATAACCTATTTGCTTTTAAGCACGTGTGTTATACATTATGCATCAGGCTTCTAGAAAAAGTGGAGTCCAACATTAGAGTGATACATGTAGGAAACATGAAGGACATGTTCTTTATAGCTATATTAGATGCAGACAACACATTTTATTATGGTGAAAAAACCAAGATGAAATTTCATAGTAAGCACACAGGGCCCTGAAACTAAATTCCTTTAGGGATATTCTTTCTTAGGGTATATACTAAAGTCTCCTGAAATTCAAGAGACACTTTCTTTGGTCTACAGCTAATCCTGGCACCTTTTCAGGTTACTGAATAGTCTTCTAAAACAGAAGGCTCTACAGTGGTCTTACTCATCTGATATTATTGGTAGGTCTGTTGTGCAAAGTCAGGAGGTACTGTCAGCCTAACCAGTGTTACAAATCCCAGCTAATACCATATTGTGTTGTGTTAGTAATTACCAGAATATCCTGCTAGAATACAGCTGGAAGCAGAGACTTGGAGAGACTCTAGTCTTTGTGGCCTGATCACGAGGCATGAAAGCCTTTTGTATGAATTATCTCAGTGACATTCATGCCAAAGGGAACCTTTGGATCCTCAGATATTTTTGGAGGGTGGGATGGAAGATTAAGTGGAATGTTATGCAAGGTAATGCAGAAATATCAGTAAGGATCAAGGCTTTTTACCACTGAACATTATAATATTACGAACTAAGAAATTGCCTTTCCTATCAATCAAATTAGAGGCTGTGGAAC
Source organism: Charadrius vociferus (assembly GCF_000708025.1). Classification (NCBI taxonomy): domain Eukaryota; kingdom Metazoa; phylum Chordata; class Aves; order Charadriiformes; family Charadriidae; genus Charadrius; species Charadrius vociferus. Next base: position 6,851,586 of record NW_009648550.1, on the reverse strand, counting down.
ATAGAAATGCTTGAGAAAAAAAGCAGGTGAGAATTACAGAAAGCAATCTTGACAGAATAATATACAGAAGTAACTATTCTACAGGTAAGCAAAATATTTTACCTACCATTTCACCTATCCCAGTTGGGGTAGAGTAGACATTCTTTCTTGCAGCAGCAGGTAACAACCAAGTCAATGTTGACAGCCAATATCAACTAACATTAGAAAAACAGTCACTGGGATTACTGATACCGGCACTAGAAAGCAATCAGTGTATGGCAGGCAACTGCTGTGGTCCAAAGCTGTGTTTAACACACAAAATTAGTCAAAATAACATAGCAAGAAACTGAAGTCCAGCCAGCCATTCTGCATTTCAGCTGTGAGGACCATCAAGTCTTTGAATTCCCATTAATGTACTTGTAGTCCTACTCAACAAGTCTGTAGCTATTTTCCCGCCACTGGGAAAACAAGTTAGGCATGCCTTTCAATGGAAGGTCACAGCAGTGTGAACATCACCCTCAACAACACTAATGATAAAAAAAAGTAGTAACTAATATACTAATTAGCATTTATATAACACTTTTCTCTTATGTTTTCTCCTACCCACAAATGTCAAAGTACTCCATGAAAAAGTGGTAAATATCCCTCTGTGGTCACAACTGCAGAGGCTGAATTGGGCACCTGGCAGTGGGGTTCCTCTGTTTTCTACACTGTGGAGCACGAATGTTCCCTTGCCCTCCTTCCAGACATCCCCCAGCCCCTGCCACAAAGGAGAGGCTGAAAAAATAAACCAAATCTGGTTGGCTGATAAAGAACACAAATGCATTCACGTCTAAATACAAAATGGCAATCATGCCTGAAGAGTTTAAGTAGCATACGACGCAAATATTGCTGAGTTCATGGGAAACGAGAAATACAAAAGGTAGCCAGATGCTTCAAGGAACCTGAAGAACAACTGTCCCAAGACACAAAAACAGATTGGACAAAAATCTTAAAGCAGTAAGAAGCAAAGAGGCTACTTTCTAGCTTTCCAGACAAATAGTCTGAATCACTCTCTGGTCCTTATAAAATTCTGAATTAATAGTATCAAAAGCTAATTAAGAAGCAGACCAGGTACAACTTTTGTATTTCTAGAACATCTTAGGAAAAGTTCATATTTGACTGAGAAGTTTTCCATAGAATAATCAGAAAAAAAAAATCACTCAAAAATTAATTTGCCTTCAAGAAATCACAGGCAATATTAGAAATGTAAGCATATCAGGATTATTCCTCTATGGACCAGCAAACCATCAAATAACTAACTTGCAAAATGAACTGGAAAGAGCTGATGCTGTTGAAGAGTGGAAAGTTCCCCTAAGAAAGGAACATCGGGGGAAAGAGAGACCCCTGTAAATACTCAGATCTTATGAGCTAGAGCTGTTTCTAGGAATGGAGCTGTACAACATCTAAATTGCAAACAACTAAATGCAAACCTTTGCTTTCTAATATATTGAAGTCCTCTTAAAAAAACTAATGTAAGCATAAATATGTATGAACTTTGAATTATAGTTTTCTTAGATTTTCCAAGGGACTTTGATACAGTTTCTCATAGGAGCCTTCTGAGGAAAATAAATAAGCAAGGAGACTATCAGCCTTTTCACACACACACACACACACACTCACATGTGCACAAAAAAAAAAAAAGCAACAGAAGAACAGTTACGAAGGAGAGCTGTTCCTCAGAATGAAAAGATGTAACTGCAGGATAACCAAGGATCACTTTAAAATAGTGAGGGGAAATCCTCTTTATTCCAGTAATTTTATACTACATTTCATGGTTCAAAAGTTCATCTTAAATAAGTTGGATTTTCATTCTGAGTCTAAGCCACAGACAAATTGATTAAAAATAGAACTGAGTGGGAAGAGAGGCAAGAAAGCATGGGTATAGAAGATGGACACAGAAAGACAGACTAATTCAGTGAAAAAATAAAATTGTGCATTGGTAGGTGCACGTATATTTATGGGTACATTCTCAGCCTACCTTTTGTGGATACCTTTCAAACCCTAACTCAGTACAGACTGAGAAAAACTATACTTTTGTTTTGAAGTTGAATCACTTTGAGGAGCAAGGAAAAGAAGATCAAGCCAACTGTGGGTTGATATTATAGGGGAAAAAAAAAGTCTGAGCTCAAACTGGGTTTTGCCATTCTGATAAACATTAAGTCATGCCGCAGAAAACCTCAAGACCCACAGGGTTTGCCCATCCCTTGCATGGGATCAGTGTCCCAGGACACATTTAGTAGCAAGCTGTCCTCAGCTGCCACATCATGTCTGCGGGGTGAGATGGTCTCAGGATCTTTGAATCCAAATATCTCCTTCCTGCAACACCCCTGGACCAGATCACAGACCCAGCTGTGCTTCAGGTACATCAATTGCTTCTTCACAGCAATCCTGACACCTGCAATGGTCTCTTTTGGGTCAGAGTTGTCTCCCCTTGTCCATCACACCCATTGAGCATACGTATGAATGGGAACAGATACTGCAAATGCTTGGACATTCAAGTGAATGGAGGTACTTTACTATCAGTCATCTTGCTGCTCAGATTGTAAGACACCTACAAGCTCTGTCACTAATCTGTATCTCCACTAACCACCTGAGAAGTGCCAAAAGCAACTGCAAACACAACAGCCACCTAAACATGGTGAAATGTGGTTTAAAGTATAGCCCAAGCCAAAAAGAGGATTTACTGGACAGCCACCACCACAGAGATTCTTACAATATCTGGACTCCTTTTTCAAGGCCTTGTCCTAAAGGAAGCATACACACCGACCCCAGGCACGCAGGAGACCCCTCACAGAATGGCTCACACTACGCAGCCATCTGCCAGTACACAAACACCAAACAGGGCAGTGAGTTCCACCACCAAGAAGCACTACCTACTGTAGTAGCCTAACACCCAAATAAAATATTTTTTTCTACGTTTTGACAAAGCCTTCAAAACTTGGCCTGGCAAGTAATGTTAAGATGAACCAGTCAGAAATTGGGGTGTAGTGAGCTCTCACAGATCAGGTGCATGTTTAAACAGGCTTGATGATATCCTAGGGATCAAATTAATAACACACAAATGCTTCTAACAGCTTGTTACCCTTGACCAATTAAATCAAGACGTCAGATGCTCAGGTACAGGAGCCACCAGCATTCAAGGAGCTACACAGATTTATACCTGTTGAAGATGTACTGCATTACAAGGAATGCTTTCACATGGCACAGCAGGACTTTGCTGTTCCCCTCCACAGGTTTAACATGTTCAACAGAACTTTGTGCAATTCTTTCCTCCCAATTCTTCCATTTGATTCTGCTCCATCCCCCTGAGAAGAAATACATATTTCTCTCATTTGTTCCATTTAATGCTGAAAATTAGATAACATCTGTTGCCAGACATAGGTTCAGAGAATGCTTTTTGGTTTGAGGGTGGAAGAAGTTTTTGTTTGCAGAGTTTCTATTCGCATAAAAAGCATTGCCTGCTACTGAGTTAGATTCTTAGTGCCCAGGTACTTTTTTTTCTCCTTATGAATATTTGGCTTCATTGAATTATTTACTGTATTTTCAGACTGCTTACTCAGGTTCAAGGAAAGACTGTTTATGACTGTTTGTGCACTCCTCTTTGGGACAAAGGGGTTGATGTGCTTATTACACATTTCAGTGGAGGAAGTTTTTGTGCAATTACTTTGCACATACGGTAACAAAGATTTTTCACAATTGCAGAAGAGAAAGATTTGTACATTTAAGTTCCGATACTTTGCTCAAAAGAACAGCTAGAAATATCAAGGAGCATAATCTTATGAGTCAAAAAAAGTTTGCTTACACAGAATTTACCAGAAGATCACTGCCACAAAAAAGGGACACTGTCATACAATGCTGTTTAAGATTGTTAGAGTAATAACTGCCTGAGATAATATTGGGAAATACACCTAAACTGGAGTTGGTCAGCAATCTTTGCCACCTGGATTTCCTATAGCCTCTTGCAGCTGACAGAAAACAAGACAGGACTGAGAGACATCTGCTGATGGGTGGCATTGCAGGGCCGTTGTTCAACCAAGCACGGGTGACAGTGCCAGAACTGGCTTTAACTGGTATCACTATGCCACTAGCAGAGTGATCTTTCATTAACAAAAGGTGGGCACATTAGATGTGAGAAGGGTGGGTTTCACACCATCATCCTGCTTTAGATATCTTTCTTAAACACCATGAATAAACACGTCGATATGCCTTTCCTTTAAGTACACAGAGAACTATACTGTGATCAAAGGTCCTGAAAAAGCCTTTATCTCAACGGTCTATACAGTACCATCAATACTTTTCCCTACCCTAACTTGTTATATCATCCTGTAGACAACAAGCCCCGAAACATTTATTGTCACAAGGGAAATAAACCCCTTTTATTCTGGAGTATTTGCAATATTAAAAACTCTGATACTTTATATTTTCTCATTGAATCTAGACCTTTATACATTTTTTTACCTAAATGTATAACAAGTGGGCTGAATATTCTCTTAATATTTTATTTTCTGTTTATGTGGAACAATGTAGGGAATTTAAAATGTTCATAAAAGTTTTGATTGGCCTAAATTTGCATTTCGAAGTGAAAAAGAAAGCTGGTGGAAAATTATACACAGCTCTGGTCAGGATGCCATTTTCCTCCCTCCGGTACTTTTTTCCCCCATTAATATCTGACTGTCATGCAGCTTCAGGAAGAAGAGGATGGATCTCTTAATTAGCAACCCCAGAGAATGGTGAGGGGTTTTGCACGACTTCCCTCCGGCTATTTGGTTTAAGGCATGCAAATAACTGAATCACAGTAATTAGGGACGGAAAGGCCTACTAGGTCATGTAGACCCCACGTCAGGGCAGAGGTATTCCCAACAGCGTAGTTTCTGGGACTCTGCAGAGAACATCTAAATTATCCCAGTTTGAAGACTACTGTGTAGGAACAGCATGTGTGAAAATCACACAGAGGAAGCAGTGCAGCCTCTCAGCAGTTAGCCCATGAAGTGGGATCTGTGAAACCTACACAGCAAGGGAACGTGGATCAATGACGATGCCTCAGATGCACAGTGGTATCAGCTACTGACAGGTACGCTCAATGGAATGAGTTCACAGAGGTGAAGCAGATGAACTACACTGGAGTTGCCCTCCCATGGTCTTTGAAAAATTAAGCAGGATCAAAGAAGATTTCGGCTCTGGAAAGATAACCCTCATGAGATCCCTCTTAAATACAGTGGGTTGCAGAGTTACGAGAGTCTCAGAAACAGATGCTGAGCAAGATTTTTCAGACAGAAATTTGAATAAGCTCCACCATGTTAAATTCTGCCCGAAGGTATACAACAAACAACATTTCATGAGTGCAGAGAGAACTGAATGTTACATCACCCAATGTTGTTTTCTGTAATAGCACAAGATCTCCGATACAAAGATTTTACTAAGTTTTGAGGGCAGAGAGGAAAATTGCTGCTGCTCCCAAGGCAGGATAGTCTGTCAGGTTAAATGGTGGAGGAAAAATATTAAATGAATGGAAGATAGATTTTGTGGGGTACTTCTGACTCCACAAATTCTGCTGGTGAAACAGTAGGAAGGGGATGAAAGACAAACCAGGAAATGTATGTCACCATATCTTCTGTTCTACCTCCTACACAGAACCAGGCCAGCAGCAGAGAGCACCAATTCTTCCTACCAAAGCTGCTTTAAAGCTGTTCCTCATCTTCAGTGGTGGAAAGGGGAGAGACTATTGGCCTGGCTGCTATACTCAGAATTTTTCCCAAGATTTTAATCTTTCCCTTTTTCCCTAATCCTTATTGCCTCTAGCATACAAATGGATCTGCTGAAGAGCTTGAGAGGGGAGGAAAAAATGTTATAAGCAACCCTCCCTGACTGTATCATTAACGAAGAGGTATGCTTTTCAGAAGCTCATCATCCTGGAGAAAACCAGTCCCAGAGGAAGCTTTGCCTCATTGCAAAATAAGTGAATGACTCTGTGCTCTGCAAATGTAGTAACCTTGAACATATCAAAGTTTTGTGCACAGCTTTTAGGGTGTCACTAAGAGGAAGATTTTGGCCCTGATTTTGACACCCTCTCTTCTCTGTATAGGTAGGGGAGACCACCGATTTTGAAGTTAGCAAGTCGGGGAGAAGGCAGGGGAGGGCTTTCTTTCCTTAGAGGAAGAATGCTAGCTCATTATCACATCAAGCCATTCACAGGCAAAAATAAGAGTAACATTAGATTTTAGTTTGGGGTATAAACAGAGTTGTTGCAAAAGCTCTATAAAAATGGTCTTGCAAAACATGATGACTAAGAATCACATTGCTGAGTTACTATTGCTTCCAATTCACAGTGAAAGAAGTAATTGCAGTTTCCCTGTCAAAACAATCATGCCAGCTTTGGAGCCCATTCGGCTCAGCCAGCTAGCGCTTTCAGAAAGGAATCTCCCACTACTTTCTTCCCTGCACAATCCCCCTAGTCTCACCTATGCTAATAACACGATGCATGAAAAAAATATCAAATCCATAGGTAGAAAACTAGAAGAGTTTTGCAGCAACATACATTCAAAAATTAGCTAAGCAAAAGAAAAGTAGTAGTGATGGCCTCAGTTCCAGCATCTAGTTTAACCTGAGAACATTGTTCTGAGCTGAAAACTTTTCCTGGTAACGCAGGGTCCTAAATAGGTTTCCCATAAATACTGGGAAAGTGCTTTTAGCATGCATGTTAGAGTAAAGCTTTGATCATGTTTACACTCATTTTGGCTTTTCTCTTTACTTCAAATCCTCATCATCATGCTGACCACATACTACTCTGGCTTGTTTGTTCATGGTAAACACAAAGCAAACATTAGCAAGAAATCTTTCTATATGAATGTTCTATAACTACAGTAGAAAAATCCTCAAATGACTCAGTTTATGACATAAAGCCTGGGATATCCTGGGCATTCCCAGAATACTATGATTTGATATGAAAAGAAAACCAGCAGGCCACATTTGCTGTACTCCAGGTTGCTATGTTAGCAGGCGTGACACACTGCTACCCCTCACATCTGGGCCCTGCATCTAGAAAAACAAGTTTGGAAGAGCGAAACCTCTCTTTATCTCCTTATTTCTTTGTGCAGGCACATATTCCAAAGTAACATTAAACCCCTAAATAAACAAAGAAAGGAGTACATTTCCCACAGAAGTGAATCATTGCTGGCTGACTTTTTTTTTTTTTAAAGACATTTATCTAGACGATAGAGACAGTATATATGGCTTTGCCTTGGCCGTGCAAAGAGCATAATGAAGTAGAAGCCATTTTTCAGTGTTCCTGACTAAGTTCAGGGGAGGGAGTTATGGAGGTTTTTTAGTTTGGGGGAGGAAGTTGTGCTGGGGGCGTGTGGGTATTTTCTTGGCTAAGATATATGTACAAGGAATGCCCCAAGAGCATTTACAGCCAAGTGATAGCAATACCCTTTTCTTCCTGGAAGAGTTTTCATTAAATCACATTGCAATTAAAGGTTAATTTCTAAACAAAGACTGGAGGCTTATGTCATGGGAGGAAGTGTTATCAAGGAATAGCCTGTTCCTCACCTCAGAAATGCTTCTACACACCCCGGCCTCCCATTACTGTTGTTTGTTCCCGCTGTTGACTTGGATTCCTGTAGCTCTGAGGGCACAAGGCACACACATTTAGTCCATGCAAAGACCACAGAGAACGCAAGAATCTTTCAGTGTCACAGGACAGCACACAATAGCAAGATGCTTGCGAGTTGGTGAGGGAAAATGAAAGCGAACGTTTGCACTTAATGAACAGCCTCTGTGTTGGCTTGTTGCCAGAAAAAATAACCCATTATAATCAAAACCCAGTTAAGTCAAACAGTCCAAGCTTAATTAAGCCCACTCTAAGGGTTTTCTGTTCAAAGCAGCTGATTTTTTCAGCAGGTGAGACTGAAGCTTGCCAGCTCACAGTATCAAATCTAAACCCTTAAACATGGGTGTCCACGCTGTGTGTATTGCTAATATGGAAAAGAGGATGTAGAGCCCAGAACTAGAATATTCCAAATACAAAGCTTCAATTGAAAACGTCAATAGCTATTCGTATACTACCAAATAAAGTGGGCTGGACCTGTTCTCCGGCCCTGAGACCAAATGAATGCACAGCACAGTTCACATCCATATAAGCTGAATATTTTTTCTCTTCCCAAAATGGTGTCCTCACTCATACTGCCCCTTGGGGACCAGGGCCCGGCCACTCCCTGTTCCCGAAACATGCCCAGAAGCCACTTGGGTGACTGTTACTTGCTGGACATCAAAACTGCCAGGAGTTCTGCACAAACTGTCTAAAAATCAAACAATATGAGCAAGTAACACGAGCTTGCACTCAGACTCATGTCCCAGCCTTTTTCTGTCTATTAGGGTGGTATGTAGCCCATCCATCCTGAGATCATTAACCAAAGCAAATAATTTATTTTGAGCTTAAATTAAGTGTCTTGTCTTTGAGGTCATTACAGCAAGCCTGAAGCCAGCAAGATTCCTTCCAATAACTCAAACGAGCCTCACACCCAACTCACAGCACCAGTTCTTGTGTACTGGCTGATATGCTAACTCATAGCAGACTCCGTAGCTTAAATACAATCCCAGATCACTAATATATCCTGACTTTCCTGGTGTAGAAGCAAGCTCAGAAAGCCTAATTCTGAATTTTATTTGAAGCACGTGGAGGAGGAGAGAGGAGGCGGCTGACTGAAAACAATGAATATCAGCTCATTTTAGCCATCGAAACCACAAGAATGTCTACAGTGTAGATCAGTCATAAAGAACAGACAGGGAAGATAAGGAAGACAGGAAAACATACACCTAAACACACACACACAGAAGCACGCATCTACTCACATACACCAGTTTATCAGTGCTGCTTGTCTGTAAAAGTAAGAGACACGTAAATAAACAGCAATGCTATTGAAAAGATTTCTCCTCTCATTTTCAGACAGAGGTGTGCAAGCCAAGCCTTGACTCGTTTGGGGATAGGGTGTTTCATTGTGGTTTGGAGATGCATCCAAAATTTTTTTATTACTCAAACTTTGGTTCTGAGTGTATTTTTATAAGGAGTCTGAGAATGAAATATGATTCATATTTACATCTGTTAACATGTTGGGAACCAAAAAACAAAAAAAGGATGAGCAAGCTGCTGCTGAAAGAAATAAAAAAAAGTTGGTTCCATTTCCCACAAGTCTTTCTAGGTTTGGGCTGCAAATGTTTCTGTTACCAGAAACTCCGTGAAGGAGGTAAAGGCAAAAGACAGTGGCAAAGTCAGCAGTGATTTGAGCCGTGCATCTGGTCTTCTGGTAATGTTGATTTGGAAAGCACATAAGAAGTGTTGCAAATTAGTTATGTCAATTCAGGATTTTGATAAAAACTGTTTAGTCCCATGATGTAATTTGCTCTGGCTAGCAAGAGCTCTTCCCCTGTAGAAAGAATACATTGTAATATTTTTGTCTGTGCGAATGATGAGTGTACACATTCTTATAAATAAGATGTTATGTGTAATCTTTCCACATAAATCTGGGACAGCTGAAGTATAATGGAAGGAAGATGTCGTGTATTGCAAAGAATTTTTTCCCCAAATTAACCTCCATAAATGTCTTAAGAACAGAGAGCATCTAATGAAAGGACCTTTATGCAGATGCAGATCATGACATTCCATTCATAAAACCAGAGAGAGGCAAGATGGGGGGAGGGGTAGGGGGAGGAAAAAATTAATAATTTCAGAGTATGGCAAAAGCTCAGAGACATCTTGACTAACACCATAACAATCTGTATCATCCAGGCAGCACATCAAGGTTCTCTGAAGGCTAATTCTGAATGCCTAAACTCTTTGCAGGGCTCTGATTTCTCATATTGAGAAGCATTCTCCATAAAAATATATCAGAGTAATTAACTAGATTACAAGCAATGATGGACAGGCAGTGATAGGCACTACACACGTAAACAAGCATCAAGTCAAGGCAGACAGGAACAACCACAGATGGGAGAAAAGAAAAACTGTTATTAATTTCTTAGAGATGAGTAATGAGAGCAGAGAGATTCACCTACAGGACCAGGCGGCCTATGGCAGAGTGAAGACCTGAAATCTGAAGTCCTGCACACTAGTGCCTTTCTCTTAGCCTCTGCCATCCTCAGTCAAGTGTCAGTTCCAGAATTAAAGCTGAAGTAAGAACATTTATCGTACATCTTACCACACAAAAGGAGGATGAGAAGATGCCTCCTAATGAATTAATAGTCAGTGAATATTTTGTCCATATTGGATTAGGCGTGGTTTTAGTCTATCCACGCAGAAGGGAAGGTGGTAGAGACAAAAGTAAGCGATTTTCTCAAGTTATTGTATAGGGCAAAAAACTTTTCCCCAGTGAACCACATCACCTCAAAGAAAAAAAAAAAAAGGCAGCTCAACAGATAGAGAAATTAAGGGGAAATCTGAACAGCCCCTACTGCAGGCCCAGCCATGCAGGAATACACTCAGGAGACTGCAGACCAGATGCTATAGAGGAAAACTGCCCATCAGTCACAGCTAAGAGAGAAGCATCCAAAAGGAGAATCAAAATGCCTTAGGCTCCTTCTGTAAAGATTTATTTTCAGAGGTGCAGCTAAGCAAATGGAGGGCTACCAAAGCCCAAGTACCTGAAAGAAGCTGCACTCTTCCCAAGTTGTTAAACACGCTCATGTGACACTGTGAGAAGGCTTTGAGAGCTCCCGAGATGGAAACCACATGCTAGCATACCCCCCTGGAAAGAGCCCAATGTGCAAGCCAGCGGGCAGACCACCAACTAACTACATGTGTACAAGTGCTCGCTGGGTGTCTTTGACTTTTTTGAGAAGCAAAAGGAGGGGGGCCAGAAAGGTTCCCACCCTCTGGAAAGAGCCTGACACATGACATGTGTAGGTTTGCTGCGGGGAAAGAATCCCACTCCAGTGAACGTGTTGGAGAAGCTGCCTGACAAGACAAAGTACCTTGCTCCTTGCTTTCTCTCCCAGCATTTATCTTCTCTGATAATGAGGTAAACCTGGCATGGGGCTGGTGTGAATTGAAAAATTGCTAATGGATCACATTTTGCACACTTCCTTGCTTAAACTGATCACTGTAATTATTCCTAAGATAAAGAAACCATACTAACACCCCTGTTCTCCTGTATCAGTGATCTATCATTACAAAGTAAAGGACGTAGGAAGAACACTGCTGCTGCCAGAGATTCACCTATCACATTCACAGCAGACTGAGGTTTGAGGTCCTCTTTATATTGCCCTTGTTCTCATTTTCCTTGGATGCTCTCTCCTTAAAATACAGTAAGATTATCCCTTTTGCTAGATACTTCTGTTCAATTACTTTCTCCTTTTTCACTCTTACAGTCACCCTTTCACATCAAGAAGTGCCTTATATGTCACAATACCTTGAGACATAGCATTGTCCTGGCGTTTTACCTCCAGGAGAGGGGACCTGTATCATTAGGATTGCCTAACTCTACACAACATAAGTCACTCCTCTACAGTAGCTTATGAGCTTGTCAAACTGAAATACAGCATAACTGCTCAAGGAAGACGGGGCCCGATCTCCTTCAAGGTCCCATTATGATACTCAAAAATTTGGCCTCTGGTTCAGGTTTCAAAACTTGGTTTCTGGTTATGCTACAGACTTTCACAAAATTTGGGCTTATCCTTGGATCTCATGTATTGAGGTGTTTTTGAAAGTCTGGCCTCTAATCTGTGCTGTACCTCCCTAGATGAAAGGAAAAATACTTCTCTACTGTATAAAACTTTCAACAGAAAAATTCCCAAACACAGAAATTCAGAATTGGAGGGCTGACTTTTAGACAGTTATGCTGACATTTTTGCCCTTTCATTGCTGTCCTCCTTAAAAACCTGCAGTCACATCTCAGAAGAATACTGTAACAGAGTTGTTACCTACTGTGTTTTCAAACTAATACTCTGGGGAGATTTCAACAACAAAAAATGCTGCTTTTTTGCTTCTTTTTTTTGTCCAGCAAAGCAAGAGAGAACAAAGACATATTTTTGTTGTTTAAAAAAGGTATATACCAGTGTCAATTTCTGCCAACATTTACAGTATGACACCAAGTTGCAAAATACTATAGACAATAAGTAGAGCTTAGAATTTTGAATTCTGCAGAATACAGGTAAACATAAAGTTTCTAATAAATACAACCTACCCAAACATAAATCCTGTGTAAACTTGCATATCTCTTTTTTGTTAACTTTTTACATTGCAGAATTATTTTTGTAGTGCTATGAGGCTTCAACAAGATAAAATACTTGTTTAGACTGTGGTCTACCCAATCTTAAAGTTTACCTGTACTTCTATAACACAATTTGATCATTTTTACACAGGGTCACTCACTTATTAAAATTTAAATACATGTGTAAATGTCACTAGACTGAAATCCTACTGTATTTCCAATATAAGAAAATAAGATCTCAAACCATATTCACTTTAAGAAGGGTGTCCTGAAACATGACATTGCCTCTGGGCAATAAAAAGTAAATAAATAAAAATTAATACCCTAAGGGTCAGAGAAGCAGAAAGATTAGACTGCATGCAATCTCTAAGAAAAAAAGTAGCTCTGCCTTTATTTTAACCATAAAATAACTCAAGCAGGGATAAAGCAGTTTTTTTAAATCATGCCTAGTCCATTTAATTTTTTCAAATTTACTATCGTCAAATAAGTTAGTGTTAGTTTTTATTTCTTCTTAATTTTTACAGTTAGCAAGACATTCAGTATCTAAGCCTGTAGCATGATAATTTTAACCTTGTCTGCTGATCCCAGATTTTAAACAGATGTAAACTCGCTCTGTTCCATCCAATGCAATAGCATTACATCAGCTGTCACATCACTGGTGCCAGTCTGACTTTCAATACAACTACCTGGAATAGCCAAGTTGCACAAGTGCTTTAATGCTTTGTCACATCAGGACCTCAAGTTATTGGGCAGGCAAGCAAGAAGGCGGCAAACAGGTGTAAGGCAGATGGTAAATGGCACTGCCAATTTACTTACCTACAGCCTCCAGCCCTCTCTTGTGCTGAAATTCATTAATTGGACGAAGTGCAGGCAGGGAATGAGATTTGGGATACAGATTCACAGCTAGAATGAGACAGACTTATTTTGACATATGACTTAAATCAGTATCAAGTCTTCAAGATGAAAAGCAATTGAACTAAACCACTGTACAGTAGTAGAGCTTTGTAGTTTGCTTTCTACTACAGAAAAAAATGTAACTCAAAGAACATGAAAAACAGACTCTGCTATTCTGCTCAGTACTGAAGTGAAAGTAAGCCTATTTTAATTTACAAATTTCTAAAGAAGATAATCTACTTCTTTCTGTAAAACATTGATTAAACATTTTTAAAAATAAATCAGGCCATTATCACTGCAATAAATAATAATAGCCATCAGGATGACTTAGTAATTACCCTACAATTTGAAATATTTCATGTAACTACTGTAAGAGTCTTACCATAACTTAAAGATACATAAATATGTAGAACTGATTATGTAATAGCCATGAACTACATAAACAGTATAATTCTTGGAAATGAAACAAATGTGAAATCTCCCCTGAGAAAGAGACAGACAGCAAACATTGGAGCTGTGTGGATGAGTGGCTAAAATATCAGCACTTAAGTTTTGTTATTATGGATCAGCTCAAACCTGAGGTTAACGATCAGGTCTAACAGATCTTGTGGTCTTGCTTCAGAGAACAGAGGTATCTCAAAGCAGTAGCAGATGTGACGCAGTATCGGGGCTCCTGACTGAACAGCAAGCATTAAAGAGAAAAACCAGTTCCTTTGTTCGAAACAGATAAAAAGAGTGTTAAGTTGTTAGCTAAGAAATGCCTTAGCTGCCATTTTTGTTGGTCAAAGTTTGTAGAATGAAATATTTCTGGGTTTGAAAGGGTCTCCCCTTTCCCCCCCCACTGCCTTTAAAGAAGTTAAAAACTAACAAAACAAAACAAAACCTTGGGGTTTACAAGTTTTTTGGTTTATTTGTTTTTTAAAAAGCATATCTAACTAAAGTTTAAAGAATTCAACATTTATAGTGGAGAGTGATGGAGGACAAGTGAGGGAAAAGAAGTACAGGCTTTGCTTTCCTTATTTCGAAAAAACTTTATTCCTTTTGGCTTATCGCACAGCTAGAAAAAAGCTGCAGAGCTTGAGGAACTGCAAAGTCTCATTGACACTCCCCATTTCCCCACTGTCCACCAACTAAGGATTTCCTTACACCTCAATATGCAAGTCTTGATTCTCACAGTTAGAAGTGACATTCCATTCAACTCCAAGCTACCCTGTAAAATTAAATATAAATTGGCAAATCAGTTTAAAATTTCCCAGACACTTTAAAAGAGCGTGACCTTCCAAAAAATCATTTCACTTAAACAGCAAATTTTGCGTTTATTCTGTGTTTTGTGCTACTGCAAGGAAGTTTCCATGTCATATTTACAACTAGAAAGGAAAAGTAGTGGATGAAGGGTCATATGGCCTAGCTTAGTATAAAAGCACTAATATCTTTCCACCTTTGCTGTCGTCTGCTGAAGATCTAGCCTAAAAAAAACAAGCATAGAAAGTGCTTTTCTTCAATCTGCTGAGTCTATATTTTCCTCTCATGACTCAGCTGAGCTCTATTAACAGCAAAGTAATGAACAGCCACTGAATTTCACTTCAAACCTCTTCAACAGCCTTTGTCTACCTATGGAAGACCCACCAACACTGTGCATGTATTTTATTCTTTCAGCAAGCAAAGGAATAGTAATTTACTGTTTGAGCCTCGGCGCACCAGCAATACAAAAAAACCCCAAATTTCTGAACAGAAGAGGAGACTTAGGAATGTCTTGTGTTTTAGAAAGCATTAGATAGCAAAAAAATTAATTTATTCATTTTTACAAAAGTCCATGAGAAGAAGTCTGACTGCCAGTCGTAGTGTAATTCACTCTGATAACACAGAGACTATAAATCTTAACTAACAGCTTAACATGTGAGGCATTTGATGTGTCTGGGAACCTGCTGTATGAAAGAAATTAGCTGTAAAAAAAGAAGCAAAATGCCTATTCCCATGGGAAGAGTCTGCAAGACTGGTAATACATCATTTGTTCATTTGGAAGACACTTGTTCCTCTAGTAAAACAGCAACTAATATTTTTGCTCTCCACTGCTCAGACAGGAAATATGGTGCTAAGGGCCAATAGACAGAGCAAATCATCATGCTAATTACACGGTCAGTAAACATTTGCTCTCCCATGTTTCCTAAAGGTCTGAATAATTCCTGGTTAGAACTCAGCAGCGGAACCAGTCACCTTCTTCCTCTCTGACGTAAACGCTGAGACGTATCGCATTTTAGAGGATATCCAGGTTAAACACCCCTATTTTAACAGGATGATCCTGTCACCTGGAAAAGGTTGAGCGCTACCGCATTTAGAAGGGAAATGAGAAGGGTTTTGAAGTACCAGGGGAGTGAGGTTCTACAATTGTGCCTCAACAGATACCAAACATCCAAATTTAAACAGCCCAATAAATGTACAAATGGGATCGCAGAGCAGGTTGCTTGCTGGGAATTTTTTTTTTTGGTAGACGTCAGATCTTTTTAGTTCTACACTCAACTTCCCTATATAAGTCAAATTTCTCACATACAGAAAAATTCAAAATTAACCACCTGATTACACAAAAGGACATGATATGGAATAGCCTCTACTTTCCTACAAAAACAAAGCAAAATCAGCATATTTTCTTTTAAGGCACAAAGATCTACTTGCTTGCTAAGTTTCAGGTTTTACTATACCTGGTCAGACTCTGAAATTCTAACTACCCCGATATTCTTCTATTGGGCCTCATCTTCATCTCTGCTGACTTTCTACCAGGCAAAGATCTAGTCTGGGAGCTGGCCACAAGCTGACCAACATCCTCGGTATCTGACCTCCTCTCAGAATGGGCTTGTATGTTTCGAGATTCATATACAGATTCCTAGTAAATTATCTTCTTTACGTCCTCACCATGAAAGAAAGCTACCTCGCATCCACACAGTATTCAAATTCCTGACTGCTACTCACTGGATTAGGATGGGCAAGTCATGGGATGCAGTTGTGTCAACATCAAAGGAAAAACAAACATTCAAGTGTTTTGAAAATGCTTCAGAGCAAAATCCTTTTTCTCATGTGCCCCGAGTGTAGCTTCACCCTCATAAATTTTAGGTGAAACAGTTCCCTAATAGTATTCCGAACAGCACAATTGCAGACAAAATGCTTGACTTCCACCCTCTGCTTCTCCGTGCTCTCAACATGTGCCACCAATCATTTCCATTTTGATGTACAATTGCTTTTAATTCTAAATGAGTTTTTTTCATTGTTTAATTTAAGGAAAAAACCAACTCAAAATGAGGAGGTGGGTTAGGTCCCGCACTAGTACAGACTGTCAAATCCCTCCTAGAATCAGTAGATCTGTTGTAGCTTATGTCAGGCATTACGCAGGTCTGTACAACTTTTCACATCTCTACTCATATCTCAGAACTAATATTCCCACAGAGGGCACTGCTTTGGGAGTGCTTTAAGTGCTGGATTTTCAGAGACTCGTAGGTCTAACAGCAGTGCTGAGCATGGGATTCTCAAATCCATAAGAAGGATTTGGGGTTCCAAATACGTCCCCAAATCCAGCCATATGCTGGTGGCCCCACAAATCAGCAGGGGGAGGGGGTGCGTGAGGCACTGAATTCAATGGCAATATCCACATCAGATTTAAACGAGGGGGGGGGCTGCACCCATTGCACTGTTTGACAGCTACTGTCTCTCATCATTTGAAACACTGTTTATTCAAGGTAAAGTTTGAATGTTATGAGAGACAATAGGACATACTTTTCCTGGACTTTTCCTTTGTAAGAGTTAAGCTAGAGATAACAGTAGTTATTTCAGTGATATTTTTAGCCGTATTTGTGACCCTAGGGATTTGATAAGACTTTCCCCATTGCAGCAGGTTGTTTTCCTGGTCTTTCATCAAACATATTAACAATTTTATTTTCACCTCCATCAACATTTGAATGTCTCTATGAGGCATTACAGCCAGTTACTTTCTGCAGAAATTGCGGAACACCACAAATGACTGTGCATTTATAAACATGCAGAAAGCACCAGAGTTTTCTCCATTACTCTGTCATCAGAGATATCTGCTCTAGGTTGTGCTCGGAGCATTAGCCCATGTAGGCTGATATGAGTTCATGAGGCTGGAATTCAAAACACTAACCAGCTGTGGGAACCCGGGAAGGCTGCTGTCACACTAAATGGTATCCAGATTAGAGCTGTGAGAATTTGGGAAAGCCCGTCTAGCAAGCATGATCTCTTGGGGGGAAGGAAGGGGGAGAAACAGTTCCCAAGTTGTTCGACTCATAAGCCTAAAGGAAACTAGGTCTCTGTTAGATACTGAAACTGTGGGGCTTGACTGGAACTAAATCTGTATCAGGGGATATTTTCCCAAGGGAAGAAATCCAGCAAGTTATTTTCTTGAATTAAAATATAGATAAGTACCTCTAGCATGGTTTTCTCTCCACAGTGCAGTCTGGGGCTGGATGAGCACAGCTCCCTACAGAATCTGGCTGTGGTAGAAACCGATGGAAATCATGGTCCAAAAGATGGACCCCCTGTGCTACCTTGCACACAAAGCAGTATGTCTGACATGCAGGTGCTTAATATAAAACCACCAACTAGACAGCCAGAGTTGGCGTTAAAAGAATGACTACACAGCAAGACATGCAAGGAAGAGGGAATACAAAAGATTTATTGCTTATCTACCCTACAACCGATACTCCGCAGGGGTAAAGAAGGGGGATAGGAAATCTTTTTGTCTGTCCCTGGTTCAGATACCATAGGTGATGTAGCATGGAGAAGTATCTTCACAACCAAGGACCGCAATACCTATTTAAAGGGATTTCTTTTCCAAGCCTTGCTAAGGTGTGGCATACTTGAGGACCGAGCTCCAAACTTTTATTTGCTGCCCCTTTATAATGGTCTTTAAAAATTCTCTAAGAAAGTAGGAAAAACAGGAACTTTCTAGATATGATCATTTGCACCCTGCTTGGTTTCCTTGAATCTAGCAACACTATTAACTCACCACTCCAAATGCTGTGCCCATACACGAATGGGCCAGCCCGAGTTTCAGGCAAGGAGGAAGTGCTAATTTAGCTTTGGGCACATCCATCAGTGTCAATACTGGAAAAGTGATGCCCTTCAGGTGTTGGCTGTTTGAGGTATCCATCATGGGGTGGAAGAGGCCTGTTCAAAGGCAGAGATACCTCAGGAAGTGATTTTTTTCTGCATACTCAGTTAGTGACCCTGAACACAGAAGCCATGCAGATGGTGTCAGATCCCTCTGAGACTCCAAGAACATGGCCCACAACCTGATTAATGTCACACCTGTAAGACTTGTGGGAGTAACTAATGGCATGTGTCTAGTGAAATTCCCATTTGCAATTTCCCCTCTTTCATTAGAGGCAAGTCTATTTATCTGCTAAACTTTACTCCAGACTCAGAGGGAAGAAGAAAAACAAAAAAAATCCACAAGTGGTTCTCTTCTGTCACATGTTAATTGGACTGATTATGAAAGAACACAATCACAGAGACAACAGAAAAACAAAAGGGGCAAGACACTAACAGACACTAATATGTATAGCACTGAGACAACAAACCATGGAAAGAAAAGAGGGCACAACTTTCTTCTTTGTTAATTTCAGTGATTGACAGTAGTCAGGAAAATTTTGGTGTTCTTTTGTCTTCCAATATATTTTGTTTTTTCAGCAGCAACAATAACGAAAACAGCCATTATATGATTTTTTTTATTGTTGAAAGTATGATTTGTAATGAAAACTGGCACTATAGTCACATTTTCCTTTGCATCAAACAAAACTGCAAATTCTCCTTACTAGATGCCTTTCTTCCCCTGTTCCCCCCCGCCTTTTCCATAACAAAATACTAAACAAAAAGAAATCAGGGAACAGAATGGCTGTTAAGTCTTTTGAAAAAGAGATTCTGAGCAAAACTTTCACAACACAGGAAAGCATCTTCACAGCAGTGACAGAACTCAATAGCATAACTCACACATTCCCACCTCTGTCTTCCTACATGGGGAAGTCCTCATTGACTTGCGGGGATCAGTGAGTTCTGGCTCTTATGCCTGTTTTTAACTCAAGCCCTGTTGAAATCTTTGCTTGGGACACCACCCTCAAATTTGGTTTTGGCTGGCTTCCTATGTATTATAACATCAGATCCTGAAAACTTCCATATCTTGCATGTCCATACAACAGAATCCCTCACTCCTTGGGAATCCCCAGATCAACCCAGGGTGCCTCTCCAGTTGCCCAAGAGGCAAAGACTACAGATGCCGATTTTTCCTGAAGTTTCTTCCCCTTCTAGATAAAAACAATACAAGTTCCTGCAGAAACCCATCTGGCAGTCTTTACTCATGCAAAACCTCCACCAACTCCCAGCACAGACGTTGACTACGGAAGGATGTACAGGATTAGGCTGTAAGAGATTTAACCTGAGGCTAGTTAAATATGACTCATAAAACTAGACATTAATTACTGAGCATGGGAGACAGATTAAGGAAGAAGTGGAAACTGTTTCTTTTCAGTAACTCATTTAAGCTGTGTTTGATTTAAGAGGTCTTTGACAAGAAATGCACTTAAGGGTTTTAATACTTCAGCCATTCCAAACTGCAAGTGAATAAATCCAAAGGCCAAAGCACCTTGACCCCTAAACAGTGATGAGCCAAAAAACCAGTCAAGATATAACATGTCCGGCCCAACATCCTTTCCCAGATTTCAGCTGTAGTACTACAAAGATTCAGGCTGTCATGATAAAGAGACAGTAAAAGCAGCTCTTCTGGCTTGCTCTGTATCAGCTGCAATGATTAGCAGCAAGATGGGTCTTCTAGTGATATAGTCAAGACAAGTCCACATTTCAATTCGAAATCCTGATTGTAGACAGTTTTAAGCTGCTCAGTATTTATTACAGCAGCCTGAAGAAGCTTCAGACATGCATGAGGACCCATTAAGCTCAATATTGAACACAAGCAATTTGCAGGAGTCTGTACAGAACACACACAGTTTCTGCCAGACTTATAAGCCAGGAATAGTCTCCCAAACTAAACAGACAAGGGGATGGGAATCATCAGCAGTTGAAAGGCTCCATCCTGCCTCTATTCCTCAGTTCCACTATATCTAGGAAGATTCACCCATTCTACACTTCCCCAGAATGTTTCAAGTGAGGTTTAAGAGAAAATGAAAATAGCAGTCACACTCTAACAATATGAGGATGCCTCTGAAAATATTTACATACATCAATGAAGGGCCTGCCCACTGTTTAAATAATAAGTCACTTGAATTTTTAGCAACTATTACACAAGGGTTTTTTTATTTGTACTTCTGCTTTTGATACTTATTAGCAAATAATTTTCATCTGTTAAACATTTGCATCTTATATTAGAAACATCAAAAGCTTCAACCTTTGATGACATTCATCCCCATCAGTGCATAGCAAATTACAGCAACAAGAAAGAAAAACCTAAACAGGAGGCATTCAAAGAAAACCAGCATGGAAGGCAGAAACGCATCTAGCTCCAGGCCATTATATCTTAATGAATAAACATTGTTCTCCACTGCTACCTCATGCTAAGAGATACCCGCAATGCAGTCAACACAAACTTAATTCTTTCCATTCCTCTTCCTTCCTTACGGCAGCTTTGTCACATTTTTTACAGCCTAAGGCCTGCAACTCTAATATCAGCCAACACCAATGATGAGACTATGGAAGAGTTTCATCCCCAGAAGCAAGATTGTACAAGGGGGGGAGGAAGAAATCTAATATACAAATGTGCAAGTAGCAGGCACTTACTGCCCAGGTAGTAACGTCCATCGTGCCGCATACTTCTGAAACATCCTATGTATAAAGAGGGACATATTCAAACTACTGAGATGTTATGGAAGGTGGGGGGACAGGGAAGAAGGAGGCAAAATTTGTTACTTAAAAAATCCTTCACTGCCTTTTTAAAATTGCAGATTCCACTAAATTAAAAAGTGCAAGGTTTGTTTTAACATAACTTTTAGAGCTAGTTAAATTAAGAAAATCCAAATGTGATGATATTTAGCTCCAATGCAATATCAGCAAATTGGAAATGTTCCATTAACTATGAGCCCAGCTTCTCTTTTCTGAACAAACTGCCTTAAAGATAAGTGAAAAAACCCCAACCAATAATCCTGTCTTGCACATAACTTTGCTGTTTATCAACTCAATAGATGTTTTTACTAGGAGTCTTCTAGGTGCAGCTTGAAGCTCATCTCTGGAGTTCCCCGTATGACTCTCACAGGTGGAATGCATTAGCTAAGCCTTCACCTATGTTAGGCAGGGAAATAGCTACATTTGTTTACTCGAAATAATTCCTTTCTCCAGTAAGAGCATAAGTTCCAGAGTTTCACACACTTTCCAATGCAAGCACAGCTTTTTACTGTGCTAAACCCAGCCTATATTTTATCAGTTACACATTGTAAGCTGCTCCGAAAGATGAGTAGGAAATACCCTTTTCTTTTCCAATTTAGGATTCATAAGCATCGTTTAGATACAATCCCTCAGCAATATAATGTAGACAGATATAATTAGGGATATACATAGCATTCAATCTCACAAGTGTCTTACAGTTTTAAGACTTCACAACATACATTGATCACAGATCCATCACTTATGCCCATTTGGCACGCTATGAGAAATTTTCACAGTAATCTGTTGATATTTGAGGAAGAAAATATATCATAGATTGCTTTCAAGGAACTAACAGGGTCACAGGTATCTCCTCCCCCCTGTCCAGTACCTCATTTGGGCTACCTGCATTAGCCAGCAATAAAGAAGAGAGATGACTTTCACTGGATGAGGGGGTCCCTACGCCAACAGCAAGCCTCTACCACCCAGGCACTGTTGTGCTAGCACGGAGAGGAAAATAGTCCGCTGCTTACAGGACCAGAGTACAGGAAGAGACAAACACTTTACCCAGAAGCAAATGGACCACAGCGGATAAAAACAAGATTCTCTACAACAGGGTTTCCTTCATGGTTTGGTTAAGCAGGAGCAACACCACACACTGCTCTTCAGTGGGGTCAAGCACAAAGCTACAAGCTTGCCCTCCAGTGAAATAAATAGAACAGTAGTTTTAAAGTATTCCAGGATTTAAGTCTTTTGCATAGCTCACGTAACTATGCACAGTAGCATAGCAAAGAGTTTCCACTGGTATGAACATGAGTTCTGTGCATACATAAATGCCAGGATTGGGTATCTACTCCCAACTGTCTTCTCTCAGATCTCATCTATCACTTCTTTATCCAAACGCTCCTCAATTCACATGAGGAACAACCATCAGATTCAATTGGTTAAAAAAAAAAAAAAACCAAAAACTGCAAGATAAGGCCTCTTTCAGCACACCAGTGTTAATTAAAAATAAGAGTAAATAACAACTATAACATTTTTAACGAATTAAGAGGTTGCCTTTAGTGTTGATGTAATAATTTGAGTGAAATATTTGTAACTGTAGTTTCAATGGAACCTCCTAAAACTGTCTTTTGCACAGGTTTATGCTAAACCTACAGCAAGATGAATGTTTAAAGAGCAGTATTCTTTACTACTCACATTGAAGAAATTATCCTATGGATTGAATGTCTCTTTCAGTTGACAATTAATGCAACCATAGGGAAAAAAAAAAGGAAGAAGTGTTAATGCCAAGGGATGGGAAATAGGAGACTTAATTTCTTTCACAAAATTAACTCTTGTGCCTGGAATAAAATTCAACCTGTTGGCTAAAATTTGGCTCTCTTCCTATTAAAGCACTTCCCTAATCAGTTCAACGTGTTAGATGTATATCAAACTGGACCTCGGACCTCTGGGGAAAACACTGCTGTTGATTTCTGTTTTTCTGTAGGGTACTGCCTAGAATATTTCTCACATGCAGGTCTTTTTTGTTTTTAAACCAAGCGTATTATTAGTGCACAGGAATAATGCTAATGGATAGTGCCAAGTCCTAATAAACATCATCTAAAATATTTTTCTAATTAACGAGTAGTAGTGAAGTCTCCAAAACTGAAGTCAGCAAAAAACCCTTCTACCACAGGACAGGGTAGTAATTCAGAGAAGCTAGATGTAATGTGCTGAACTGTAACTTAGAGCATATGCATAGGGAATATAATCTCATAGCAACATTTTTTCTCTCTGGTGAAGCATTACAGCAATTATTTTTAAGCACATATTTAAATCCAATCAACATTTAAAAGAACTGAAAAGTGTGTTGAAATGCTTTACCATGCTAGGCTCAAGAAATAACTCGCTCCCATAAGTTACTCTGATATTAGGCTACAATACAAACTGGAGTTGCCCACACATCCCCTTCCTGAAGATGAGGAGCCAGGAGTCCAAGCGTCCTTCCCCCACTCCCAACTGCTAATCCATATAGCTGTGCCACTGCAGGCAAACTTTACCACGGTAAGAAAAAAAAACCAACACAGCAGTATCTTTCTATTTTACAGCCTTAAAAGCTAAGGGAAAGCAGGGAGGGATTTTTGTCTCAGCAGCGTGTCTGTGAGTCACGCTGCCTCCCGGGGCTGCTCCTTGGGTGGTACAGTTTACACACCATCTCTCACTCAGAGGATGTGCCTAAAGTCACTATCAAGCCCTTTGCGAAAGGAACAAACAAAAATTTTACATACACTTGGTCATATGGTCTATGTGATGTTATCCAACATGTAATTAACAAGAGCAAATTTTCTAAAGCTCAGACTGTTTGCTTCCAAAGTAATCCCAGTGGAAAGCATTTCTACTTCCACACTGCCCTGTTTTGAATATTATTTTTTTTTTGCTTTGTTTTTTCCAGGTCCTCTTATGATTTATACCACCTACTCAGCAAGTTTCAATGCCGTCAATACTGACTGACCACATCCATATAGCAACTCAATGCTCGTTCCAATTATTTTCAACAATATATGGATTAGATTACACACAAGCTGCCAGAAAAAACGATCTACCTCAGATTTAAATCATTAAAAATGACCCTCTGGAGACAATAATCTCTCCTAAATGTGAAAACTACAGACAAATGTCAGAACGCTGTCTGGCCCAGGAATGTTTCCTCATAACAAGGCTGGTTTGTGCAATCAATGAGGCTGACAAAATCTCCAATATGCTCTCAGGGCCTGATCCAAGGCACAGTGAAGTTTATGGTAACGCTCCCATTGACTAGAGCTGTATGGGAAACTTTTTTTCTGGCCCATGAGAATTTTTGAGATCCTGAAAGCTTTTTCCCATCCTGAATGGGAAAGAAAGATCGAAATCTCAAATTTTTGCAACCTGAAAAATCTATTTGCATCACACCCATAAGAGATTAAAAAAAATCAATCTGATTAAAATAATTTGTTTCTAAGTGAAAGGGAAAAAATAAGTTTTGACGTTAAATCTCACATTTTTCAATATCAAAGAATTTGTATAAAGAAATTGGAATTTTTCAATAAAAATGTGACATCAAGAACTTGAACAATTCCAGCATTCTCTCCTGAACTGTAGAGTGGGCCTTTCCTGCACAACCGAGCTCACCTGGGTTATTTTGCTCTTTCAAAAAAACACCACATAAAGGCACAATATTCACCTTCATAACAAGCGTAATTTATGTTCCAGCCACTGAAGAGAGATGGTGTCACTGCACGCCAAGAGGTGGAAGCCATTCAATACAAAGAGTATAAAAACAGGAGAGTAATTCCTCACAGCTAACTGCAAAATGTAAACACCGTATCTTTCATTTTAATTCTGCTTTCTTCTGCAAGGTGGTAACTGTCAAATGATGTGTCTTAAAGCAGCATTTTTCAGCCCTGAAGGTCTTGAACCCCTGTGAGTCAAGCCCTGCATCCATATTATAGCAGAAGCCACTGGATGGAGCTGTTATAAACAGTCTCACAAGCTTTGAGAGTGAGTCATGTTTAGCCTTTGAGAAATCTGCATTGTCATTATTTTTAAGACATTTCCAATGGGAAAGCTGTTGCAAGCAGCAAAGGAGGTTTTCCTCTGTTTACAATATCTACACAGAGTTCTTGCTCAGTAGGTAACAAATCTGCCAGTTTGGCAGAAGCAGGGACTCTACAAAGGCCCTAAAATTTCACCGATGTATTTTGGGTAATAAGAGCAAGTGACACTAAGAATACACACCTACATCCCCATATCAGTTGCATTTCCTTTGATGAGAAACCCTCCTGGAAGACCCTTAATATGGATAACCATTCAAAAAGGTAAGCAGAAGAAAACAACCTCCACTCCATATACAGCAGAGAGAGGAAATGGAAGAATAGACTTCTGTTGACTTACTCAAGTCATGAGAGGAAACATGCTCAAAAGCTGGTATTTGAACTAAAAAATTATGATAGCAAGTGCTCAGGCAGTCTCCTATGCGTTAAGCAGTCCCTGCCAACTCTTGAGTCATTGCAATCCATAATTCTTAAGAACAGTAGTTTCCCAGACAAAACATCACTGTAGTTATTGGTAATATAAAACTGAAAAGTTCATTATTCTTTCTATAGGCGTGTGTGTGTACATATAGATACAGAATAATACCAAAAATCCAAGAACTAATAATTAACTGGGTGACAGCACCTGTAAATAAATGGGTCCTCCACAGGAACTTCTGAATTGACATTTTTCCATCCATAACAAGATTCATCTCTGTCTCCAAGGGCCACGTGAACTGTCGCACCTATAGAACCTAAAGCATACTTTTCCACATGACCGGGAGAACAAACAGCATCCAAGAATTCAGCCGAGTTTTAAAAGAGCAACAGGCCACGTTTAGAAACACCCTGAAGCAGCACACACACTGTGCTTGATGACACCACCATCTGCTGTGGAACGTGCCACTCCAGGAGCACATACACACACCGTGCACTAATTCCTCGTGCTCCTCTTGCCCCTGTGACTTTGGCAACCAGCACAGTAAGTTATGCTTTATATTTTTCATAATAACTTCAAAATAAGTGCATGTGTCAGCTTAGCAAGCAATCTACCTAGGTATCTCTCCACCTCATATCTCTTGCTTTCGATGAGCTGTCAGGAAATTCAGGATAGCAGTCAGTTCCCTCATTTCTAGCTGGAGCCTAAGGCCAGTTTTGCAGACACTCATTTAACCTCCCACTTTAAACCTCTTGCTGAGTGTGCCATGTTTTATATCATCAGCCACCTTTCCAGAGCTATCATCTCAGCTCCCACAGTAAGCAAATTCAGCAGTTTTCCCAGTACAGGAGCCCTCTTGCAATGCTTCCTGGACAAAGTAGTACTAGAGGCCCGCAACTCCCCCAGCCCCTTATTCTCGCATCCTTGCACCTATTCACGCTTTCATGTGCGCCAGGCCAATTCACTGCCTTCTTTCCAAATCACCATCCAAATGCAAAGTCTCATCTGTTGCCTGAAAGGTTTTCAGATTGTGTAGCAGATGGAAAAATGCTTAATTTGTCTCCAGTTTGTTGTATCAATGCTACGTATTGCATATGCTGTTAAAAAAACTGGGGAGTCAGAATGTGCTTACTTCTTGCTCCTTCATGGGTTGCGGGTCAGGTGGGGTCCTCCAGGCCAAAGGAAAAGTTGCATCTCTCCTGAGAATAACTAAATATACTACACTTGAAGTTTCTAGAGGGCAGGATAGGTCCAGCTAGCACTGTTAAACAGCAAGTAAAGAGCACAAAGAGAAGCTGGCAGATTCCCTGAGAGGAGCATGGGATTGCCTACAGCAAAAACCTTAAAAAAAAAAAAGCTTCAACATTTGTGGAAAGATGTAGAATATTCAAAGGCTCCATAGGCACTGCATGGAATTAGCTGCAACCTCAACAGTCCCCAATGACTATTAGAGAGAAAGCAAAACTGAAGGATAGAAAGCACAGTGCAAGAATGTAGTAGGAGAATAAATCCAACTGGTCTCACTCAGAAGTTGTGAGCTTTCCACACCCTGAGGTTATGTGCAGAGCTTTTTTCTTACCATTTCTTAACAAAAGCATAGCCTAAGAAACTGTGAGCTTTTTGGCATCTTCTGGCACATTTGTTTAAGGAATAAGACTTATGCATCATCCCATTACAGATGGACTTAAAGGATTTAATATATACGTATATATATATGAACACTTCAATAAAAAAAAGTGTAAAAAAGCCATCAAGAGGGCTGTTCTGCAAAGGACAGAGAAAGAAGTTAATGTACATACATTACTCAGCAAGTGATCTGACATTCAAAGTACTCCTGAAAGATATATTTTCTTTAATTAATAACATTCGTCTTTTTTCTCCATCTTTACGTCTTAGTTTCCATCCATATATTGAATGGGTTTCTATAAAAAAATGACACGGTTTTATTCCCAACCTGCATGTTGACATGTACAGAAGAGGACTGATTAGAATTATTATACATTGTCTTTCCATCTGTTCTCCAGAATTATCTTTTCATTAAATTTGGAAATTAGATGCCTGTTTCCTCTTTGGTATTCCTGCTTTTTTTTTTTTTAAGCAAAGCAAGCTGAAATAACTATAGTGTTCCAGTGCAGAGAGAATTTCCACATTGCTATCATAGCTGTATGAATATGCATATACCTACAGCTGGTCATGAGAGCAAGAGCATGGGAAACCTTTACATCCAACTTTAAGAAAAGATTTTGCACAAAAGTGGAAAATCAAGCTTTCAATCTTTGAAAGACCCTTTTGAAAGGTTTTGTTCTTTCTTTCTGTCTCCATGTTATGACTAAGTAGAGAAGGATAAGGAGTGACAGGAATAGAAGTAAAAAAAGAAAAGGAGAAAAGTTTGAAAACCTGAAAT
Organism: Charadrius vociferus; assembly: GCF_000708025.1. Classification (NCBI taxonomy): domain Eukaryota; kingdom Metazoa; phylum Chordata; class Aves; order Charadriiformes; family Charadriidae; genus Charadrius; species Charadrius vociferus. The sequence continues at coordinate 6,823,704 of NW_009648550.1, read as the reverse complement.
CAAAACTTGAAAGTTCTATCAGTAATTTTTCCAGGTATAAGAATTCCTTCTTCAAACTTCTCTAAGAAGGAAAAGTACTTTGATTTCTCTTAATTTTGAAAGATCTTTTCTATGTCTGAATCTGCACTATTATTACTATTATTATGCTTGTTACAACACCACCAAGAACTCCACAATGATACGCACAATGCATATATAGGTATATATGTACACACACAGATATATACTAAAAGCACAGCACCTTTCCAGTATAAAAGGACACATGATCCCTTAGCGTTATATCATTTATGCTGTGTGTTCTGGTCATTTACCAGTTTTGAAAATGCAAGCGAACAGAAAGATTTTCCACAAACCACATTAGTTCTGTATGAAAAATAAAGTGTCAGCCACATCAACCTTCATCCCTGGGATAAAAGGGCACTTAACTTCCTCTGTTCTTTACTCGTACACACCACTTGCACTCTAGAGGACCGAACAATGCAAAGAACTTAGAATTAGAGACATCAGTACCTCTAATGGTATTTAAACCTGAGCTCACTTTTTTGGCAGGAACATAAGATAGCCCCACTCCTGATGAGTAGTGATCAAAAGAGTCAGCTAGAGAAAGAATGTTGTCTTAAGTGCAAAGTCTAAACTTCATGGACTTAGAGTCACTTTTCCTGTCAGTCAGGAGAAGAAAGGAAGTAAACCCAAGCCACTGAACTCTCTGGATGGCACAGGAGTGCAATGATGACCAGAATCTCATCTTCGGCTTCAAATGTACACTAGAACCATAATGAAATAACATTCAACACTGACATTTCTGAAAGGGAATTCTTTAGGTTAAGGCCAAACTCACAGGTATCACAGGTAAACAGCATTAACTAAGAGAAAAAAAAAAATCATGTTTTGTCTGTAAACTTTTTCCTTCAACATCCAAGCAACAGACAGGCATAGATGTACGCACTTGCTCCTTTTATGCTCTTGGGAATTTTGCCAGCATGTGGGATTAAACCACATTTCCATATCATACCCAGATGTGCAATCAAGAGAACATCCTAGAGCATCACCTCCACAGTCTGCCCTAGGAATCAAAGTCATTCTTTATCCCACCCATCATTAATATCTCTTCATAATTCATCAATAAGTGAAACAGGACAAGCCTTGTACTGAAATACTGTACAAACTTACAGTCCCTGATTTAATTTAATAGGTATTGTGACTACAAGAGGTGCCTCTAATTTACCACATTGTAAACTAACTGCTCAGAAGCAGTGCACGTTTTCCCAGGCTTCAGCTACACTATTTGAGGCGATCCATTCCCTGTAGCAATTTCCACTGGGAAAAGGGAGGCAAAGCGATGCAGCTGCGAGGTGTCTGCCCATGTCTGACCCTGGGTCAGCAGTGGGCCGCGCGGGCAGCAGCAATAGCTGCTGGAGGTGCTGGAATCCCTCTTAACCTTCTGGAGGATTTTCACAGCGCCGCATTTTTGCGGTGCGACTCTTCTCCCCCGCCCCTGCCAGCCCCATCCCTAGCATTGCTTGAGAACAATACACAAATGTGATTTCAATTAGGTCAATAACAAATTCATGAAGGTTCAGCCCTCACCATCTGTCCAAAGGCAGCAAGGCTCTGTTTGGTTTGGGGCTTGGGCTTTTTTTACCCCCCTCCCATCCTCCTTTCTTATGAATACTATTTGACAAAGCCACCTACATAAGAGAGATTTAATGGGGTTTATGGCAAAAAAAACCAAAAGAGACAATTAAGGCAGTTCCACTATTAATTCCCACCACATTGGAGCATTACATAATTTATCACTTAACATGTACATAATTTAGCATGATTCAACATTCAAATACATTAAACAAAGACAGAAAGACAATAGTGAAAGCCTATTAATAACTACTAAATCTTCCTATACAGAGAAGTTATGTCTGTCTGAAATAGCAGTCCCACTAAAAACTTCAGTTTCGAAAATTTAGGTGCACTTTGTATCAGAAGCAAAAAAATTGTTTAATATATCTGAAGCCAGAATAACTAAAGAGGAGGAATTTTATAATTTGCTACATGACTGTCAAATTCTTTGCTTCCTGTCCACATACATAAAGCCAATAAATTTAAATTTTAAAAGTAATTTAAATCTTGATATATCCTGTCAGGTTCTTAGCTTGTGCTGCAAAGTGCTTTCCAGAGGAAAAGGTCATGCATAGGTCTACACAGACAACTAGTGCCTCGCCCTATGGGTATTTTACACGTGGTAACTTCCACAACATGACATTTCTGAATTCACTTAGATGGTTCGTGGCCCTGGGCCTTCACCCAGAAAGTTTCATGCCCAGACCTCATTTCTATTCCAGGAAGGGAAGGAAGAAAAAGCGCCATAAACCTGAATGCTGCAAGAAGAGATATGAACATACATCCCAGGTACCCCCAAACACCCAGCACCAGGTGTGTTTTAGGATGCTTTGCAGAGCCTGGGCCATTACAGCAACTGCATCAAAAACATGTGGGCAAGGAGTGGGAGGGTGGGCAAGAAGACAGGAGGAGGAAGATCTTTCTTCTAACATACTGAAACCATTTATTGGAGCAGATTTAATCGTTTCACTCATGTTGAAGGGAGTAAATTCATGCTAAACTTGCCACAATGAAGATAATGGAACAAGTCATGGGAAGGAAGAAGTTACTGAGTTAAAGAGCAACAAGGGAGAAAGCAGCAAAATTATTTGCTTTGTTTTAAGATAGTCTGTAAGGTTATGTCATCACACCAAGATGTAGGGATGAGTAATTTATTCAGATCATGGATTTTCCACCCAGGATTTTTTGAGCTTTGCTTCAGTCAATACAAACTTAGCAGTTCAACAGCGGTTTTCAAAAATAAAGTGATTTTCTATATTAAGAAACTGCTTAACTTTTGTACTATAAAAACTAATACTTTTCTACACATTAACCAAAACAAACTGTTTATTTCTGCTTCATGCTCAACATCTGAAGTCTGAAAGGAATCTTTGCACACCAACAAAGCTATGCAGAAAGTGGCAATATACCAGGCAGTAGAACTCTTACAAATTATCTGCCATCTGGGGAAAAGTAAATTGACATCACCTTTGCCCTTTCATCCCCCAAGATGATGGTTGCACATAATCACAAATGGAGACAGATTAAGAAGATGAGGGAGCAGAAATCAATTCTTCCACTTACAAATAATTAAGACATAGGAGGATTAACGCCAGGTTGTAGTTATACTGTCCAATGCAAACATAAGTGAGAAAAATTAAAGATTGAAACAGAACTAGAAAAGATTGAATATCTAAAAGTATTCAGCATCAGCTGAAATAAGTATAAGGGAGCTTTAGTATGGGCTTCAAGTGAGTCACAACTGGGTGCAAACTGGTTTTGAAAACCTGTTTCTAGACCTGTATTTCAGCAATTTAGTAACAGTAAGGGACATCCACTCAAAGCCTGCTCCAAAACCCATCTCCCTGACAATCCAGCACTGGTGAGTCATCCTATTTTGGATGAGTACGGACTGAGCACCAGACAAGTTGCAGCTCTGTTTTAATAACATATTCATGGATTGACCATTCCTGGCATTGTGGAAGGAGAAGAACAAAGGATGCATCCATAGCCTGTCCCTCTAGTCACAAGCAGATCACTGAAATCTTACCCAGACCTACCCAGGACAAGGAAGATGATACCTCATAGTTAACTTAATCCTTCCTTTGTGGGAATGGGAAACTCACCTCCAATATCTTTCACCAGTGCGCTTATTCCACTCTTACTCTCTTTGATGACTACCGAAGATAACTTTGAACTTCTGGAGAAGCCTGCAGCCATAGCAATGCAAAAAGGTGTTCCTAGAAACAAAATTCAGAGTTTTACCATTAAGCTTTTCTAATTGAATATTTCTCCCTCTGCACGCTTTACATACAGAATATTAACCAAGGGGGATTGATTGGAAAGGAGAGAATTTTTTTGATTTTTAGTAACTGTGTACTTCAAGTGAACAGAAGTTTTACCTCGGAATTTAGAGAAAGCAGAACTGAGTGATTATACTGTATCTTAAGCTCAGAATTCAACGATATTTCATGTTTTGGCTACTGATTATCAGATATTTCTTGTCATTATTGCTTGTACAGTTTGCAGACATCTTTTGTAATGAATAATCTTATTCACATAAAGTTGAAGAATGCTTCAGTCCACAGTACCGCTTGAGTGACAGTTATTTATGACATTAAGGAATAATTTGGTTTACTACTTTTTTGTCAAATAATTAGATCCTTATGCACAAAAAAAGCAAATTTAATTCAGCACAATATTTTTTGGAAGGTGCAGAAGTCTGAGCAACACCTGGAGCACTCTTAGATAGAAAAAGGCTAAGAGGAGAGGTCAAGTCTGATGCATTGTTGGACAAAGACAATAGCATATCTTTCCAAAATATTATTTGAATATTGTATCAACAAAGTCAGCAGGGCTAAAACAGGCAGTCTGTAGAACCAAAATCCAATTTACAAAGGGAATTTTTGAAGCTTCATAAATCCTCATCCAAAATATTTAAGGCTGTGGGGCTTAAATCTAATGGCATTTGGATTGCATGATACATCTTCCTTCTGATAAGGCCAGAAAGTTAAATTCTTCAGCAAAACATTTTTTACACCATTTTTAACAAAACAGAGGGTGCACAGATACATGAAAGCATGAAACAGAGCTGCTTTCTCCTCAGATCTTCTTCAAGTCATTCAAAGAGTTCAGCTAAGTTCATTGCAAGAAATGAGTGAGGTTTTAGTATAATTCCAGTTTTCTTCAAGGCTAATTACACCATTGCCATCTTCCACTTAACAATAATGTTAAAAAAAATTGCCTACAAATGTATAGAATTTGCTTACATGGAAACATTTCAAATGACACTCAAAGCCTGGTTTTTAAGAGTGCCTGGCACCCAGAAGCTTCTGGCACGAAATTGAACATAGTTTTTTTTCAAAGGAAGATTACCACTCAATACTCAGCAGCTTCTGAAAAACAAGTCGTATTTGAGCCTTTCTGAAAGTCTGTCCTTGATTACGGAAAGTCAGTAAGATCAGTTCTGAGAAGGGAGACTCATCACCACTTGCAAAACACTGTGCTGCCCTACTGTAACAGAATTTGGCAAGAAGAGCATACATTCTTCACTGTCAGTTTCAATCAGGACTAAATGAAGCCAAGACTTTCAGTTAAGGTAAATGTTAAATTTTTAATATTTAATAAAACCACCCCATTCCTGTGAAGCCATTACCTAATAAAAAACAGCTCTGCTTTCAGAGTAAGAAGATAAAGGAGTTTAAAGGGAATAACGCAGTAAATTATTACATTCAGGGATTATATCCTTAACTGGTGTAAACTGGCACAACTTCAACAGAGACCTGTTGATTAACATTGGTACGTGATCTTGTCTAACCTGTTTAGCACTAACGTATGCATGCACTCCTGTGGTACTAGCCACAGAATACCTAACATTTGCCTTCAGCTGTCAGCAGGTAATAGTCAAAGAAAGTGATAATTCTTCACTTTAAGTTTTTCTTCCTCGTTTTGTACAAATTCCAGAAATCTGTTTTCTTTTATTGCACTTCGGTTATTTTTGCTCATGGAGGCTTTGGGACAGCAGCAGTGGAAACTGAAGCTGTCTGGTTAATCTGAGGTCAAATTTTGTGTAGGCAGCTGCAATCCGAACTTCCCCACCCTGCCCTACCACTAACCTGACCTCTGACCTGCTGGGACCACCCCCTCGCTCCTGCAACAACTCTGTCCACATTTCTACTGAGTGAACACAGACAGTTAGCTAAAATGCCAAAATATCTATGTGTGGAAAATATATATGCGCACTGTCAGGTCTCGGACTTTTTCTGTTGGACAACAACCAAGACCACCAAATTCATTGGGCAGACTGGAATCTATTGATGAATCAAGTCACTTAGTACATGTACTTTGTCCCTATGAACAAGTTACATTTTGAACTGAAGCAGTAGTTTAAGGTGAAAACCCCCCATACACAGCCACTGCCACCCTGCAGCCTCATGCGTCTACAGCAAGGCTCCTAAACTCATCTCTAAATCTGTGACAACTGCAAAAATATTGAGCACCTCAAATTCACATCTACCATATTCGTGGCAAACTGCTGGGCATTGAGCACTTCTGAAGTCATGCCACTGATTCAGAGACCTGAATATGGGCTTAAAACTTGAATTTCCCAGGTTATATAAGTGAGTATTCTGATAAGACTCCCTGATACATGGGTATGGTCTTCACAACTTCAAAAATCCCATCCTAGAAACCTACAGTAAATTCTGGCTTCTGAACGTTTATGTTACATGCATTACTTTAAACCTTAAGGTCACAACCAAGGGCAATCTCATTGATTTCAGCGCTGTGGCACTGTACAGAGAGCATCAGCTGTGGAGAGCTGACCACCTGAATTAAGCCAGAGGAAGGGCAAGAGGAAGTTTTACCATCCTCATTTTACAGGTGGGAGACTGAAGTACAAGGAAGGAAAGGAGGGGCAGGAAAGAAGGGAAAGATGTAAGTGATATGTTCAAGGCCACCCAGGAAGCCTGTTGCAGAATGAGAACATGAATCCACATTTCTCACTCCACCCCCTTTCCCCTCCTCTCCACGTACAAGGTCTCCACTCTCAGAGCTGCATGAGAGTTTATATGGGTCAACGCTACTGTGTATGGTGGTTACCAAGAGGAGCCCACATCTTCACAGGTGCAGAAGGGTAGAACTCAATTTGCAGCTCAAATCAGGCCAGCAGAGAAAGGAACAGTGTATAAGCGAGCACTCACATCCTGCTCCCTAGGTTCAAGGAGGGAGACAGAGCTGGCAGCAGAATCTTCAGCATGGACCATAGTGAAAACCACAGAAAAGCACTGTAGACGAGCATTACCTGAACACCACCAACTACTGAAGAAGTGGGAGAAAGGGAGGTAGCTTCAATAAGCATTTTAAAAGGCCAATTCTGCCAATTTTAGAGAAAGCAGAACATACACCAAAATGAATACAGTGGAGCTAAGAGCCAGAAAATGCAGGCTCTGAGTCTAACCAGGCTGATGACCCATTGTGTTACATTTGTGCAAGTCATCCCAACCCTTCTCCTTCGCTAGCTTCAAACCATAAATGCCACAAGGCAAGGACTGTGACTACATCTGTCTTCATTTCACACTGACCTGTGCATAGTCACCACACTCCAGTTTGAACCCTCTCGGTACTCAGACAGAAAGTTTGTAATGCAATTATGAAAGCTTTGTAAGCCCATAATAGCTTGTGTAGCTAGAGGTTCAGTTTATTGCCTAAGCATTGTTTTTAAATAGGTTAAAAAAAAAATCAACCACAAGAACAGGCAGGATGGGAGGGGGAAGAGTCACTGAAGTACTTGGCAACCAACATTTCTTAAATCCTCTCCAAATGAGAAATAAGTTTGCCCCTGGTTGACAGAAACAGAGCCCAAGCGTAGGGTGTCCCCAGCCACACACAGGCAGAGGCAGGCACAGAAAGCAGCAACACAGGTAAAGCTCTGCTATGGAATCACTCGCTGCTGGCAGAAACGGACCTGAGTGTTGGTTGTGTAGGTTCCCTGTACAGGGGAGACACACCTTGTGGGTCTGCACAATGAAGCCCCAGCAATTGTGGCTTTTAGGCATTACAATTATAGGATTTTAAAACCCACAGGAAGAGAGCTGGCTTGATTGTCTCCCAGCTAACTGGAAACACTGCTCAGCATGCTGAATTGAAGACATCCCAGTGAGCTTTAGGTAACATCTATAGTGCCGTTGACAGCCCAGTTGATATAGTTCTCTGTCACTGACAAGCAAGGATGGATTTCTTTTTATATTTTTATAGGAAGTATTTGATACACACAGACCAGTAAAACCAAGAAGATTATTAGTTAGTTGTAGTCTGGTTTCCAGAATATACAGAACATTATATCCACCACTAGGTTTTAGTCTACGCACCATAAACTGCATTTGTGAGAACCAATCATTGCATCCATTTCAGGACTTGCGTTCAAAGCAACGGTGCAATTTTGAAGCAAATCCACCAACTGTCCCCACTGATCACATCCAGGCTTGCCTTAGTGTGGTTTAGCATGGCACACAAGCTAGGCACCTTCTCTCAAAAGTTTTGGACCACAGGCATGGGAGCATATTCAGTCCAAAGCATATCCCCACACCCAGCACCGATGCACACACAAGCAGAGACTCAAGGGGCTCAGCACTGTCTGCTTTGATCTACTGATACACTCCTACTGCAGCAGATTACTCACTAACAAAGCCAAAGCCAACGCAACTTGGAAATTACTGAGAATTAATTGCTCTGTTGATGTGAGCATTTTAATAAGAAATAAGCATCATGATCAAAGAGATAAAATACTATAGAAAAATTCCTGTGGGAAGAACAGCACAGCAATATGCGTAAACTGAAAATTACAGGAACCAAGTCACAGCACACAAGTCTTTTCTGTGCTGCTATGAAAGTTATTTTCATCATGAAGGTTGTCTTTTAAGAACAGCAGAGTTCTGTTCATAGAAACATTCTCCCCCTGAAAAAAATAGGTTGTAAGTAGACATGTTTTCTCCAGAAATATGAATTCCAGTTTTTGTACTTATTTATTCAAAAATAGAAGAAATTAATGAAAAATAGAAGTGTATCAAGTCAGCAGTTTGAAAACAAATGAAGTCTTCATTTTACACAGATCAAATGTCAGACTGTTCGAATTTTTACTTTACTAACATTTTAAGTTTTTGTTCCAACTTACAGGCACATTAGCCTTTAAAATAACAAACCTCTTACAGAACAAAGATTATCACCTCCACTCTTAAAGGAGGGGCAGAGATTAAGTATTACTACCTTACAGAGGTGTTAGCTGGTTCAAAACCTAGCGATAAGCACAAGATCCCCCTCCATACACCTTTCCCCTATATAAGTGAGCCAAAAATCTGAAAAACACATTCAAATAAATGTACACCTTAATAATTATTTCATGTGTTTTCACAGGCAGCAGTTTGTCAGCATTTAGCTCCTTACTAATAGTTAGTCCCATAGTAATATTTAGGGCCTGACAAACCCACCAATGTCAACAAAAAGCAAGATTATGAGAAATTCTGCCTCTCTACTGATGCCATAGTAATGAAGAAGATAAGCACGATTTTAAAAAAATAAAAGAAATCTCAGCTTCAAACTCCATCCACAAAATTTAATCAGGAGAAGGAAGGGTTGGGCATCCTTTTGCCCAGTCATTGCAATTTCATTGAATACCTTAAAAAGTCATCATGAAAATCTCTATTTCAAAACTCGCCTGGTAGAGTACATATACATGGTAGGACATGATAGCACTCTTGAGGCTTTCAGCCCAAGATGTTTACAGGCTGTAATGAAAACCAAAAGTTTCTTCTGTTGCCCAAATCAATACACATTCCTTTAACCCACTGGCAAATACGAGACTGATGAGATATTCACAGTGATCAGTCAATTTTTTTCCTGACAGTTTAATGGGATTCTAGGAGTGCCATATTAGCCAGCAGACTGCCAATACAGCTTTTCGTTCTCCCTGTTCACCAGTGAGAGTTTGTAGAGGTTTGGGGTTAAAACAGATACACAAGCAATTCTAACACTACTGAGTGGAAGTATACCTCTGCATTTTTAGACCGAATGGGAGTTTTGGCACAGAAAAGACCCAGCAAACATTAGAACATCACCAACTTGATCTGACTTAATAAAGCTGCCTTCTTCAGAAGGCTTTCTTCACAAAGGGAAAGGGTTATTTCTCTCAGGTTCCATTAATCTTGGAAATCCCAGTCTAGAGGTGACAAGGAGCAAAATGAGTAACACTCAGCTATATGAAGCAGAACACCCAGCCAAAATCTGCTTGCTTAGAGACAGATGGCAAATGCAGCCAGTGCTCTGAAACTACAGCTGCGTGCCTGAGATCTCTCAGATCTATGTGTGTGATCATTAAAGATTTTCAAATTATCTAATATAGCAGAGTCTCCTGGAGATTTTGGTTTCCAGACTTTTGTTTTCCTTACAGAGGACCACATTAAACTTACCCAGAACAAAGTCAAAAGAAAACAGTTCTCAAGCTTTTCTGTTTAAAAGTGTTATGCACACACAAGCAATCTGAGCAGGCTTAATTTTCTCCTGCAAGTGCAATTTGCTCACACTTCGTATCAGCAGGAGCAGTTGGGAACAAATCACAGCAGAAAGGCTGAAAAGCTCTCACTGCACCTTTCCAGTCTGGACATGTGCCAGGTACACATCACCCTCTTCCTTCTCCATTTGCTCCAGACAGCTGTGGCTTTCCTTGGTACCCAGGGGCTCAGTACACAATACCTCCATGCCTGCATGTTTGGAGAGCTCCATAAGGAGTCCATACGTACCCAGATGTACCCTACCTGTTGCTTATGCACATATCGCTCATCAGATACCTATTTAGCCCAGTGCAGACAGCAACACATTGTTTGTAAGTGCAGAAAGTATATGCTGGCAGGGCTCACACGTAATAGATACGGCACTGAGACTAAGAAAGCATTTATCTTGTGCTTGTTCAGTGGTAGAGTGGATCTCTCTCATCCTCCTCCCTAAATACCATTTATTTTTCTCTCTTGATATCTATTTTTTAAGATATCTGTCCCTCTCCCAATATAGATGGCTTATTCCAGGTCCTATCAGCAATAATGCAAAATGTTCAGACTAGAGTGAAGGAAGAAGTCACCTGGTGACACACTGTGTCCCTTCCATTGCTACCTCTTCCCAATACACGAGCTCCTCAGACCTAAAAGCCTGGCCAGCATTCTGTTCCCAAGGCGGGAAAACACCACCATAGTTCATTATTACAACTGGTATTGCAGCGAAGTTGGCAAGAACCTGACAATATACCAGGCTAGAACTGAACATTTGCTATTAACACTCAAATATCTCAGGAAGAAATTGGTCTCCAGAAAAAAGCTTTACTCTTTCGGGGTGGGAGGTATCTGTCTTGACAATGTTTAATATCAAAAAGTTCAAATGTCTTGTTTCAGTAGTATCCTCCTGACTTCTTATTTCAAGATATTTTCCCAGTAAGTCAAAGCAAACTTTGGCTTTCCTTTTAGCTGCACTACACAAAGCAAAATTACTTTATCTGAATAAAATGTTTCAGCACTTCTGAATCAATATTTTTACTGAAACATGTTTGGCAGGAGTTTAAAGGAGTATTGATTTGGAAGGAGATTTTTTTTTTTTAAAGAGTCCATATTAACTATGGTATTGAAATCTCATTTCCTGTATAGCTAAGTGTGCTTCCATTTCTTAGTACTGGTTACATGTGTAAGGGGGTCTTTTTTGGGTTTTTTTTGTCTTTAAGTGCATAAAATCCTCATGAAGGCTGTGTTGTGGGTATGTTTTTAAAATAGCTCGAGACCCTACCTCCCCTAAAAGACCACCACCAAAAATTTGCCTCAAAACATGTTCCATATAAAATATTACAAATGTAAATATGGAGGGAGGTTCTCTTGTTACCTGATTTGTGACCATGATTAGTTCTTTAAGTTGCAGGTATTCAGACTGTAAGCCAAATTTGCAGGTAGAAGCAGACCTGAAAACAAACAGTACCAAAAAAAGAGTAGTTCAGTTTGATATCTAGACAACTGATTTGTCAGCCTCAAAAATCAAAGAATTCATTTTCAAAGGACAAGGACATTTAGCCATGTGGATTCCATTATAATCCTGCCATCTTTAGACTGACAAACAAATAAACTGAAAGATATGTATATATACATGACAACAAACTAAAAAGGTGCTGAGTCAGTGAGTACCACATAATGAAAGTCTTAGGCAAGGAGTCCCTAAAAAAAGGTGTGTTTATTTCAGAGAAACAGAACAAGTAGGCTAGATTGCAATGCACCTCTTCTTTCTGGCCATGACTGATAAAACTTATATGCATGCAATTAGAGGGAAAACAACAACAGCAGCAGCAAACATTGCCGAGCTGCATTAACCTGTTTATTTAGAAAGCTCATCTCCAGATTCAGAGCAACATTTCATTAGATAGCTTTGTTCTACAGAATTTCTTGGCCATGTAAACTACAGACACCCTATCATAGTGGTTTGCAAAGTAGATCACTTGTATGTAAAGTTTATGCAAACAAGAAAACCAAAACAATCCACCTCATTATTTTCTTCAACCAATTATGTCAAATACAAACAAAGATATCATTTATGTGCAGAGAACGCAGACCAATGCTGGTTTCACAGAGGAGTGACCGACTCCAGTAAATGAAATGCCCAGGGCTTCAGAGGCTTCATCTGGTCCTAATTTTCAATCGGTAGTAAAATTATATGGCTTTTTTTCACTTTCATTGTAGCTTGTTTTCATCTAGCTTATGTTCCAAGATGTCCTGTTTTTCAAGCTCTGATCTGTTAAATTAAAAAAAATGGACTTGAAAAACGTAAAATAGCCGACGTAGTGGCACCGCTAAGGCAGCTGAGCTCCTGCATTCTCAGCTGGCTGCAGAATCTCTCTTCTTCAAGCCAACAGGAGTTGGGAGCAGAGACCTATGAGAGGTATACACAGTGGGCTTGGCATAGGTGGAAAATACCCACCTACTTCACTTTCCAAAGTAAAGAGGGTGAAAGCACCACCTTCCACCCCAATTCTCTGCAGGGCCCAGTCACCTAAATGCTTAATATTTATGAACTGCAAAGTGTCTTTAGATCTATTCCAATACACTGCGCTCTACCAACAGAGCAGAAGAGGAAAGGAAAACAGAATGAAGTTGTCATCACCACCAAGACTTCCCTCTCAACCACAGTGCATCATCCCTCACCTTCCCTACTACTAGCAGCCTACAGGAATCAATTCATTAAAAGCTTGTGAAGATGAGTCCATAAGAGCAATTAACAACATTCAGTTGCAGTACCTCTAATGCCATACACAACATAAATCACAGTAATCTGCATAAGGACAGTTAGCCCTCTCATATGACCAAGAACAACAAGCCTTAGTCAACATCCCAGACAAAACATCAATAGATGATACGGCTATGTGTGCTCAGAATACAACTGTGGTACATGCTGAACTACAGCTGCAAAATGGAGCTTGATGTCAACTGCAAAATCTTTCCAAGAAGGAGGATAAATATACGGTGATTAGGCTGTGCTGCACTCTGTGCTGCTTCAGAAACACTGCCATCAGTGCCAGAGGCAGATAGAGTTACACACTCACAGCACCATGTTCGACTGCAGCAGAGAAGTATTCCAAGGATCAATTTGTTACCCATAAAATGAAACCACAGTTTTACGGGTCCCATCCAGATTAAATTAGAACATTTCTAAAAGTTAATTTTGCAGATGTTGCCAAAGTACCCTATCTCTGTGCAACAGGCCAGGCGTGAGGACACTCATTTGGAAGATCCTGAGAGATCTAAACAATCTCTCCCAAACACCTGATTAATTGAATGGTCTTTATTGAAACAGATGTACACAAACCACATGCATGTATATTTCATATGAAAGATTCCACTAAATCAAATAAACACAATTCTCTTTCAGCTCTCCCACCTCCCCCTTGAAATAAGACAGTCTAACTTCACATCCTCTGGTCTGAAAAAATAAATAATTAAGAAAGCAGCTTGCAGCCCCTCAGTCAGACAAATTTCCCAGGGTAGGATTGCTCAGCCTCAGCACTCCCACCACAGCTTTGCCTCCCACCCTGTTTCTGAATTTAAATCCTGCTGCCAAAATATCTCTCCCTGTCCCTCCATATATTCCTAGTTTTCTTTCTTCACTTGCAGGATCACATATCTGCAGCTCTCTCAAGACCCTGCAGGACCTTTCTTGGCTGGTGTAAATCAGAAGGAACTTTTCTTATCCAAGTAACAACAATTCCAGCCTATAACAGTAGAGAATTTGGCTTCTCCCTCAGCCCCTTTATTCCCACATTGATTTCATGAGCCCATGCCGCTTTCCCTGTAAGAATTCAGTACCAGGACTCAGGCTTTCCTCACTCACCATAGATTTGACCCTGAACACACCGAAATTACCTGTGAAGCTTGCATCTAACTCAGTTCCCAAGAATCATGTTTTGGATCATTTACTCTGGCTACCTTTACACTCCTCATCACCAGACTACGGCAGGCAAGAAAAGCTTCACAGGAAGATAATGGCACAACTGCCCTTCCTTGTAACTATCTATTAACAGGCACAATGAGACTGAAAATAAAATAAAAGCTGTGATACCTGGCATTAAGGAAGTCTTTCTACTGACTCTAAAAGGACCTCCATGTTTTAAGACTACCCTGTGCTTTGACAGGTACACCTACTTAAAGGTGTTTTGTCTTTTAAAAAGGAATACAAGAACAGCAGCTTCATTTGTACCATATTTTTCCTCTCTTGCATACAGATGGGTGAAAGAGACAGGGGGTGGGGAAGAATTCCACAACATAATCATTTGGCAACTTATATTATTTTCTTTCAAAGGGCATTACAATACACTTTTCTCACTTGGGGAACTTCAAGAGAAGATAATTATTCTTGTCTGCCTTGTAATATATATTAAAAATGTTCAAATGTGGCTTTCCAGGGAATTCTGCCAAATATTTTTAGGCACCAGACCCAGCTTTACTTAATTTTATATTGCCTTCTTAGTCTATTCTAGAATACGCTTCCATGCAGTTTGAATTTGGTAAAAAGGCTGAAGCATACTCATTTATATTAGAAACATAAAAATGCTTCTTTCCTTGAAATAGAGATCTTTAACTCCTAATGTGACAGCCATTCAGATGTACAGTAATTAAAGTGTCTCTACAGAGCCTAACATACATCAGTGAGCTTTTACTACTGCAGAAACAGAAATGGTTGGTGGGGTTTTTTTAAGAGACAACATACCAAGAACAGAAAGTAGCTTTAAACATTTCTGGTTTATAAGCACTTTATTAGTAGTATAACAGTAGCACCTTGAGACTCCAAAGACAACCAGAGCCCTGCTGCATGAGGCATTATAAAAAGCTTCAAAGATGCAAATCCTAAACCTTTAAGTGCTGTCATCAACCACAGTAAAGTATGGGAGTACACTATAGTGTTGTTTTACTTAAAAAAACCTCAAATAGCTTGTTTGGGTTAATAGTCATCTCATTATTAGGAATAATGTTTATTACAAGGGGTAAAACAATGGCAGCAGGTAATCTGCTCTAAAGAGTTTACAGCCTAAGCAAACACAAATGCCATGCCTAGACACATAGAGCTCATTATACAAAAGTAGAATATGTAGAGTTGGAAGAAGATAAGCTAAGTAACAGAG
The DNA here is from genome assembly GCF_000708025.1 of Charadrius vociferus. NCBI lineage: Eukaryota > Metazoa > Chordata > Aves > Charadriiformes > Charadriidae > Charadrius > Charadrius vociferus. The sequence continues at coordinate 6,808,421 of NW_009648550.1, read as the reverse complement.
AGGGATGGATAAAGCAGATGTGGAGTGAATTTGAAGAGACTATGCTGATAGTACCACAAGGCAAATAAATAGTACCAAACTGGCAGTCTCTGGACTATGGGCAAGTGCAAAATGGAGAGACAGAGACCTGCTCTAAATCAAACTGCAGAGCAACCAACAGTGACCAGCCTGACAACCAGATCCTCACTTCAGCATCCACTCAATGACTTCTGGCATTTCACTTTTTAAATATTCAGGTCTACCCTAATATAGCCTGGTGTGAAAGGCCAGGCAACCCTCAACCCAAACTTCTAAAGAGTCAGCAAGATCAGGATCAGGATAAAGCCCCCAGTAGTCCCATCAGTGTGGTTTCTGGATATCTCACTGTCTTCCCCCCCTACACACCTTTTAAAAGCCAGCATCAGAAACTGTAGATAATTAGCACGAAAGTCGGTATGAAATGTTGCATTTGCTTAAGTGTTTATTTTGGCTTCCTAAAACAGGCTGGAATCCAGCTCTTATGCTCAGCCCTACCTTAGTTATATTTGTCCTGTTATCCACAACAAACTTGGAGCCACATTTAAATATGAAACACTTTGAAACTATATTTAATGCTATCTCTTTATCGTTAATACACACATTAACCCCCTTCACAACCGACCCATAGGTTGATTGGTTGACCGAGCCTGTTTTAAACGGTATGTTTCAAAGAGTAGCAACACTGTTTTACTTGTCTTAGCTTTCCCCAATAATCAAAAGGAAAGCAGCCCAGACTGCATGTTGAAAACTGAAACAGCTGAGTGGACTCCTCCTACCTCCTCTCTCATGTTTTCATCTTTTATGGTGGCAGACTAGTCTGTGCCAGACAAACTAAGATTTCTTATACGCTTCAGTCGCTTGGCTGTTCTTTCCCATAGATATTCCAACAGCAGATTAACGTCAAGGCACGCTGAGCCAAACACATGAATCTCTGAAGATTTCAGTTAGCGGGAATGCTGCTGGATAGTCTTTTTTGCTGTTAAGCTAAGAGATTGCAACTGAACCTGGTCTTGCATGTGCGAGTAAAGCATGACTCTCACCAGTGTTAACTAACATGGGTGTTTGGGAGGTCAAAATTGGGTGCCTTATGTAGTGTCTGAAGAAACACAATTGCATAGGGAAGTGAAGTGTTCCTTCTTTAGTCTGCAGACTAAAGTCTGCATATGCCATCCACACAATTTCACAGCACTGGACTTCACAGCTACAAGGAAACAAGCAACTGTTCCACTCCTGGCAAAGCCAAGGGCAGGAGCTGCTGCCCTCCCCCAGGGCCCCAAATACCATGTCTTTTCCCTGCTACAAGCACACCCAGTGACCCAGAGGACAGACACGATGCACAAACGAAACACCCAAACTCACAAGCCAGTGAAAAGCCTGCAGCACCCTCACTGAAGGCGTTGCATCTCTGAGGCACCACACCTAGTGAATTGATCGGGGCAGGCCTGCGAGACATATGAAGCCTTGCAACCCTTAGGGCAGAATCAGCAGCCTGTGGCACAAGGGCCCAAGCAGACATCACTGTTTTGGACAGCAAACCCGAGGACATCAGAGAGGAATTAGTGGTTCAGGAGAACACTCCCACCAGCTCCAAAATCAGTGGTACCTGCTGCCTTTTGCAGAAATAACACATGGCCTGTTCTTACCTCTGAGATGGGCAGCATCTCCCACTGGGTTTCTACCCTCATCCTTAGTCTCTAATACAGGAAGGGAAACACATCTCTGAGTTCCACCCGCCCCCCTTAAAGGAACAATAATCCCATGTTGAAACACTTTTAAGTCCTTCACAGACATAGATGAGGGAAGAGAGGGGATTCTTCCCTCCTCATAACAGCTACAGCACAGTAAAACAAAAGGAGAATAAGTAAAAAGAAGCAAAGATGGGCAAGTTAGACAAACACAGCAGGGTAGCATGCTCTTCTTAACACAGTTTATTTCCTGGAGCTTGTGGGAATTAAGCACTCATTAAGCAGCTGTTGCACCCTTTTGCAACAAGACCCCAATATCTGCTTTAAGGTGAGCAAAAAGTCTGTTAACATTTAAGCATCCTTATCAAGGCTCTTTACTTGTAGTCATCTAGTACACTGCATCAGCACAGCCACGTGGCAACACTTTGGCCTCACCAGCCTGTATATGGAGTATCTGCAGATCTGCTCATGACACCCACAAGATCACTCTCAGGAGAATGCAGATCCCATTAAGAAGTCAAGGACTGAGGAATCCCTGACTCCAGAAGATCAGCCCAAGCCCAGCATCTGGACTGCAAGCAACACAAACTTTGGTGAAGTTCCAGAAGACCAACTCTTTGCAGTTAGAGACCAAGCTGATCTCAGCCTGCTGAAAGCCAGTGCTCCAGCTCTACCCTAGTCCACCTCTTTGCAACTCAGCCCTCCAGCCAGCACATAACCCATAACCCCACAATTTCTATGTATCAACTTAAGTGCAAACCACACAAGGAAAAAACAACACACAAACCCACAAAATAATTAATCCTCAGCAACTCCAGACACAATACATAGGTGCTTGTTACTACTCTCCCCCATAGGTCAGTGAAACTACAAGACGTTTTCCATGTATACCCACCACACAAACTGTAGCCTCACATAGATACATCGAAAACAAACTTAGCGCATCAATAAAATATCAAGCTGAAGACTACTAACCTAGAAGAGGCTTCTTTTCTGCACCAAACTTGCTCCTAAAACACAACCCAAGCCTTCTCTTAGAGGAGCAGCTCTAAGGACACTTTTCCAGGAGAGACAAGCCAGCTCTGCTGCAGGTGTACCTATTTAAACTGTTAGCTGCTCCAGGTGTTGCCACTCTCCACTGACTGAGCCATTCTGCCCCTCCCCAGTGGCTCCTGACAACTCTTTGTTTGCCAGTCAAGGGTATAATTCAGCTCAGCGCATCTCTTGAAGATGGTGAACCAAAACTTCACACATGGAGAAGTTCATGTGTATCCAAGTTAGGCCTGTGCGCAAATCTAGATTGCCCCTTGGATTCTTCCGAACCAGCAGTCCTTATCACCTTTGCTGCTGTGGTGACAAAAATTGGTAGATTTGGTGCTGCCTACAGAAAGCAGGTGTCAGCACCTCCAAAACTATCAGTGAGATGATGGACTAAACTCTTTGATCGTTACTTGAACAGACAGACTTTAGTCTTTAGCACTATAAGTCTGTCTCCCATACTATTTCAGGAAAACAAAATAACCACTTGAGGGGAAATTACAACCATGAGTAGACAAATCTACAACCCTAAATGAGAATAATTTCTAATTTTCTTCAGTAGAAAGGTCAGTCTACCACTGAGGTAAAGGATATAGCCTGTCAGCTGATAGGCAACTGACGGAAGAGATCTAATGTTTTTTTCCAGTAGGAGACACTGGAATCCATTAGTAGCTAAAAATGATTGTTAGCGCGATTGACAGAAAGATGTGAATGATTTTTGTGATCAGGAAGGGGGAAAAGAACCTCCAAGCTGATACAGCTCAAACTATGAAATACTAGTGCTTGAGTAGGTCTGCAATCAGCCCACAAAAACTCATGAAAGAGTAAAATGTATAAATCCATGAAAGAGTAAAATGTATAAATTCATTTCTACGCAGTTGTGCAGGGGGGTCTGCAAGATGGATCAGAGGTTGATAGTTGTTTGCTCTCCAAAGCATTTGGAATCCAGGGCTCCAAACAGCACAGCTTATGCTCTTCATCTATCAGCAGCTTATGTTTCTAAAAAAATATCCAAAAATTCAAATGCCAAACTACAAACTTCTCAGAAGACATTCTTAAATAGCTAAAGGAGAATTGGATACCAATGTTTTGCAGTTAAAAGTGCTGGCACTTTATAAAGAGAGGCCGTTTGCTAGAGACAGGAAGTTTAGTTTATTGCCCGGTGTATACAGTTCGCCCACCACATTATTTTGGGCTATCTTCATTCCTTACACAGTAAAGAGGAAATTCTAAGAACATTTCATTGCTTTTCTTTGTTTGATGAACAGCAAAAGTTTGCCGTTTACTAACCACTGCATTGCTTTGCTACTTCTGACATACAATTTCACTTCACATAGATCCTCTGGACGATAAAAACATTAGTTCTTTATAAAAATGAATTGTTTCTGCCCCATTCATTTTAAGCCCATCTCTCACCCTCATCTTTCATTACTTCACAGAAAGAATTCCTAAACACAAAACTACAAAAAAAAGCCAGTAAGTGGACATGTTGGGGTTTTTTTCATGCGCAAAACTTCAGGCTCAGAAACTATCAAGAGGCATACTATGACAACTTTTTTCCCTTTTGTAGTTTCCCCAGATCTTTTTCAGTAGGACACAAACTGAAGCAGAGTAATAACATCACAGCTATGGTACAGCCCTATTACTTAATAATATGATTGCTCTTCTGAAGAGCATTCATTTCCATCAGAACAGATACTGCATCTTATGTACTGACTGTTACGATTCTGTTGTCCACACAACATGGTTCTATGCAGTTGAAACTGTAAAGCAAAGAGCTGAAGTACGTGCCCGTCCGTTTACTCTTTTACTTTTCATCAATTCACAAGGTTATCCCAAATGTTTTTATACCATTCTGGCCTGACAGAAAAAAAAAAAAAGAATACATCATAAAAGGCTTGGTTTCTAAAAAATGCTAAGTATTTAAACATTTATTAGAAACAGTTTTAGTTCCTCATTAATCTGAAGATGAAGTATTATTGATTTACAATGAGCAATTCATCCGATATCCATCAGCAGCATACAAAAACAGAGTCTGAGAATTAAAAAAAGGGTGATGCCTGTTTGGCAGCAGCTTGCTATGTCCTGCCAATGGCATAACCTGTCCAACTGGATGGGAAACAGCCCTGCTCATTCTGTGTGTTCTGCATGCTTGACTGTATGTGTCCCACAGATCATATGTTAACCTACATTTATTTTTATATTACAGGATCAGCAAGTATACATTAGATCAAGGCTTTGGGGACTTTACATATTGCTTAACCTCAGTCACCCAGGCTCTTAGTCACTCCAGCAATGAGCATGGTAAAAATAGATAAATTACACAGATAGATTGACACGGAGACATACACATCTGCACAGACAGACATATATATCCCTAGGGCCTGATGGAACAACTCCAGTTGAGTACAGTGAGCTTTGGATCAGATCCAACATTAGTATATGATACAGACTAACTGCCTGTGATCTTTAAAACCAGTTTTAAAAGGCTAACATAGGGGGTGAGCCTACATTCTGTGACCCTGGTTTTCCACCAGCGTAACTCCATTGGCTTTAGTGGCATGTAAAACCAATGTAATGAAGTGAAGAATTATGCTCGCATTATGTTTTTTAAGTAGCTTATTAGCCTGCATATTACACCCTTTTTAGTGTGTTGGCAGCTGTGCAAAGGACTCTAAGGACCTAATTCATTGATGTTGATATGACTCTTCCCACTGGCTTTGGGTCAGGGCCCTAAATTATTCTGAAAATTCAGGGGAGAGGATATTATAATGTGGTGCAGTAAAGGTAAAAGAGTGTTAATGAAAGTCCCTTGAGGAAGTCATGGCTTCTATTAGTGTGGAGGAGCTTTCCACAAGTAAAAAAAGTTTAACAAAAACATTTTAAGGTTTGCCAAATGTTCCCGAACGTGACTTTTTCTTCCTTGTCACCATTAAAAAAGAACCAAACCCAACCAAATTTCAGGATGGAAAAAAAAAAAACAGATAGATTTTTCAGCCTAAATAGATTTCTTTATACCTTGTAACACACAGTATGCATATGGGGTAGGAGAGGAAGGTAGAGGGCAGAGAGATAAGAGAAAGAAACTTGTCTGTGCCTCCCCCATCTCCTTTGCTTCGTGCTCGGCCCTCGGGGGGAATTGCCTGCCAATGTTGCTCGATCTTAACTCTCCTCTCTCACTCCTTCCAAGGTTGCCTCCCTCTCAGGTGTGCCAGAGTCACAGCTCTCACCTTTAGGGCTGCACCTGCCTTTCCCCTCTCTGCTGCCATTGGCCATGCATGTCTCTTCTGGCGGCCTCCTGTCACACCCAGCCCTGCTGCCCGCCCCAGCTTCCCACATACACACACACTTAATGAGCAGGTAGAGTAATTGCTTTCATAACATTTTTCCCACAGTGACATTTCTTAGTTTGCTCAGGTAAGACTCAGGGTTATTGTGCCAGTTCCTCGAGTCCTGTCTCAGCCCCAGTTTCCTCAATGCCATTAATAACAAAAATGGGTGCTTTGTCCAAGGAAGGACTACTGGACACACAGCTACAAAGGCCTGGGAACTACAGAGCTATCAACCATTGGGCGCAAACCCAAGCTCCTCCGCAATCTCCTGCCACCCCTTTGTCCCTCGGCTTTTGCAGAATGGAAATTAACAACAGACATTTGCCTCATGGAAGAATTATGAGAGCAAAGGCATCAAAGACAGGGCGATGACCCATTCTTAGGTCTACACAAGCTGCTAAACTGCAGTTTAGCTAAACTGTAAAAGAGCGTAACTAACACCTTCCTGAAATTATGCCAGTCCTTGGCCGGGACTTAGAACCAAATCCTTCAAAAGAAGATAGGCCAAGTTCCATTCATCTGATATGTCAGTATAAATGTGGAGGCCAAAGGGAAACCACAGATTTCAAAGAGGATATACCCAGAGCCTGTAAACCATAAAATACTATTGTTATTGTCCAGACTTCTTTGCAACATACCCTGAAGATTCAGTGATATTGATTTGACTCTTCCCTTTTGGCATTGGGTCAGTGCCCTAAGTTACCATGAGAAGTCTATGAAAGGCTTCTGAAGCATGGAGGGCTGAAGTATGACGAAAGAGTAATAATGGAGGTTTTGATTATTATTGAAATGACAGTAGCTCCTGGAAACACCAAAAGATGTCACGGTCCAAAAGAGGAGGCATCCACAATGTAGGCAGATGCAAGTAGTTCTTGATCAAACTTGGAGAATAATAATGCAAGTGGGTGAAGTACATACAACACATCTGCTGTGAGAGTGAGAAAGTTAAAAATAAGCCCCAAGTCTCCCATATTACAGTGCCACATCCATTGTAACACACTGCTTATAATTTTCCTCTTTTTTTCCATTTAATTCTTCCTATTACTTTTTTTTGATCTTAACTCCTGCATTAAAAAATTTTATACCAATAGACAGATGTTATTTTTCTTACAAAGGATTATGAGTATTAACCTATTATTCAGTTATCATATCTCAGTGACTCACAAGAATTTTAAAATGTTTAAAATTTGAACTGCATGATTTTGAATAGAGATGAACAGAAGGAATAACTATCCACATTTTTTTTTCCCCAGAATGTTTATCAGATTCACCAGAGGAAAATATTTTCAAAATTACAAAATCCAGTCCAGAAATGCAAAAATATTTCATTTAGCCATGCTAATGAAAAAATGAAGTAATGAAATTTCAATTTATTTTCATTTCAAAACACTACCTTTGGTTTCAAAATATCCTTAGAGCAAAACGAAAGCACAGGGTAAAGTCATACTGTAATCCAAAATATATATTCAATTTCATGCCAAAATACGGATGTAATTTGGGAGGTTCACATTTTCTTGAAAGACACAGGAAGTATCCGCTTCAGTTCCTGCTCAATCAACTTATTTTCTAATAGTTTGGTTTGGTTAGCAAAATACAAAGAAGAAAAGAATGAATTCCTCTACAAAAAAATATTTCTTGTGACGTATCATGACTACAAGATGCCATATCTCAAGAAAGTGATGATATGAAAGCAGCAACCTTATGATTTCATGAGCTAAAGAGGGGCTTTGGTTCCACCCTATATGATGTAGCAAAGGGAAGCAAATCCACCCTAATTTTACAGAAATGGGGCAGGCAGATTTGCTGAGGAGAAGCTATATGGGATTCTACCTCTTTGCATAATCCTTAACATCTTTTCTTTGCAAGACTACATGGTCACCATATGCACGGATCTTTTTCTGTGGAAATCTCAGAAATGAAATCAAATCACAGAAGCGTCATGCACGGAATCCTGCATGACACAGTCTTCTCAGCCACTTAGGAACAAAGTTTATTGATAGCTGTGGACGTTATGTGGGTACAGAGTGAGAAGTGCAAATGATAGACATGTTCTGAAAGCACAGACTTAAAGGGTATTCTTTCTTATGTGGAGGTGATAAAAGTAAATTAC
>NW_009648550.1:6767064-6800163 GCF_000708025.1 Charadrius vociferus | reverse complement strand
ACGCTTATGGATGGAGAATTTTCTCTCTTTCTGTTAGTTTACTGGACTGAAAAAAAGAAAATCCATTAAATATCAAAATAGTTAATACAACTCTCTCTACACTTCTCAAGATGATGTGTTAAAAATCAGAAATTGTTTTTGCATCAGAATGCAAAACCCTCAACTGTTACATTTTAAAGTTTTAAAGTTATAGAAATTATTATAAAATCGTTATTATATAAATTATTATATTTATTATAATGTTGTTATTATATAAAATATTGTTTAAATTGTTATATTTTTTAAGTTTTAATATTTTAAAGAATCTTCAGGAGTGCAAAAGTCATGAGGGTTTTCATTAGGAAAAGAAAAATAAACCGTCCAAGAAATATTTCTTCACAACCACTCAGGTTTGCCATTTCAGAATTCTCTACAATAATTTTAGGTGAAATTTATACTAATGAAGAAGTTCCTACACAAGCTTTCATACATCAACATTTGAGTCCTTCTCCTTTCAGATATGTGTCACTCTTCCCCCTGATAAAAAAGAAGGAATAACCATGCTTAGCTGTACCAGTAACATGCTAAGCAATTGGTGAATGAAAACCTTGTGCTTCTGCTTTTGTATTACTTTGAATCAAATACTGCTATTACTCACACACCCAATAATAACGTTGCATCAGAGGCTTAGTGAAGACAAGAGGAAGGAATTTATCATTGAAAAGGTGATTTTGAAACACTGCCAGTCCTCACAGACTTTTCTTGACTTAATGCTATACATACCATAACATGTCTCGACCATGCCACAACTTTCCCTGTAACACGAACATCGAATCAGCGTCACCAGATTCTGTGACTTACGTCAATGTGACTACTTGTATGAATGCAGATTACTCATATGAATAAGGGATTGAGACTTCAGTCAGCACAGTGACTGGAGACCCTGTTGATGCAAGACACAATACAGAAGTGAAGCCATTAAAAAGTCAGCAGTGGGCTACAATTAGCACACTGGTATTTGAAATATTATTGGGAATGAGGGGGCAGAATTTTCCAGTTAGGGTGGGAAGGAAACACATTGTTCCTAATAAAGCTGTGTTTCAACGATGAAAATGCTAGTTTCTTGAAAATGACCCCTGGACTGTGCTGCTGCAGCAGGGTGAAGTTTAATGCAACGCAAAATTTTAACTGGCTGTGATAATTACAAAGCAGGCCCAGAGGTCAGTTAGGCTACTTTCACAAAAAAAAGGATTATGCATTTTTCTAGTGGATTCAAGGTTTGGCATCAGATTATTACTATTAAAATTACTATTAAGTTTGAACCTACAGGCCAAACCCAAGATCCACTGTATTTATTTCTGCCTGTGGGAACTCCTAGCGTTTCTACAAGAGTTTTCAAACCAGATCAAAATTAAAAACTGGCTGAAATAAATCTGTTGCAGAGCTATATACTGCATGTTTCAGTTTAGGACTGATGGAAGGTTTCGTTTTCATATATTGAATAAGCCCAGATTTTTGTTTCAAGATGCATTTCTCAGCGGTACTGCATTGCTTCACAAGTATGTGATTTAGGGATTCTAATACTCTCTTTGCTTCTAAGTGATGCACTATCCTATCCTTAGCCCTGCTAAGAACTCCTTTCCCATTAGTCAGTAAGTTCCATAGGTAAAAGCATAATTCTTTTACTGCACATCATTGCTGTCCTACTAACTCCATCTTCCATCATAAGTAAAAAGGGATTCTGTAACAAACTTGTCCTAAGACAAACAGAAAAAAGACTCTAGTTATCATAAAATGAAATACTTACATCCTGCTTAATCCTTGACCACAGAAATACAATCAGAAAAGAAAATGGAAATTATTTGCACATTGACCAGTATTGAAGCAAAATAACATCCTCCACTATTTTGGTTTTGCTAGTTCTTCTGCGATAGCATCAGAAGTGTCTTGGGCACTGTGTAACATAAGAATATACATTCCCCACTGCTAGTCTTATCTAATGTCCACTTTGTTTCTGTTAGCTCATTCGTTTCTCACATGGATCACCAAAGAAGTGGTACTTGAGAAGGATTCAGCAGCTGTGGACTCTAGACTTGGGCGCGTGTTCACATTCACCGCCTATTACATTTTAAAGTGAGACCCCGAGTGACCCAGTTTGCGCCCAATGTTCTCAGTGGGTCTGCCAAAGTATTTCCACTCTCCCACACTCATCTGAAATCCCCAAATGGCTCTCAAAGTTTGAGGCACTGGCAGAACTCAATCCCTGACTGTCCACCATGATGGACAGGGCAGGCAGTAGCAGTTCAAGCCCTTTTCCCTATGCAGTGTTTTCTCCTTTGCTCATTGAGGGACTTCCAGCTCTCCCAGCCAATGTTACGTGCATACGAGTGGGCCAGAACACGGGCAGTAAAGTGCTCTGTGTTATTCTCCATGAAGACCAAGGCTCTGCTCCCCCCAGCACGTTTCTCATTTTTTTTGCTGTTATTAAAAATGAACAGCTCCAGGCCTGAAAGCCAAGCTGTTTACTCACTATATCATGTAATTCTCATTTCCTGACTAATAAAATCCATAAGGACCACAATTTGTTAGTTTTGCACTCAGTCAACCTTTCCTCCTTGTTTAGATTTACATTGCAGACATCATAATTTTTACATAACAAACAGTGACAGGACCTTTGCTTTACTTCAAATATTCTGCATAAAAGTGTATGACTCAACAAGGCAATTTTCTCTTAATATTAAGAACTTGAGAACCTTTTTTTTTTTTCTTTCTGCAACATTAACCAGTTACTTTAAAAATGGAACAGACTAACCAGCTTCCTGTTTGCTGGTGACTATTCTTTTCACGACCTATAGTATTTTAAACCATTTATTCTTCCTGTCTGCTGAAAACACCCTTTGCTTGGAATACTGTGCATATGCAGGCAAGAACTGTAAGATTTGCGTATATAGTGCTTTTGCTATCTTAAACTAACTGCTTGCCCACTAGGTGATTAGAGTAAACAGTAAATATTTGCAGCTTTGAACAACCATCTGGGGAGTAGTCATTACAACTGTCTAAATTACCTCAAATTGACTGGCAATCAATTAACTTGAGGGAAAATTATCTCGCACAGGGTAGCCAAAGAGGAAGAGCTGAACTCCCTAATGGCCCGAAGTGGTATGGTAGTCAACAATCACAACCACTCAGGAAAACAATGGGAATTAGACTCACTCGGTCTGTTGAAGCCTACTTAGGACTCAACCTCTTATAGAACCGGGCCTTTGACTTCTTTAAAATCACTGTGAGTATTTCAGGTATTCTGATACAAACGTTTTTTTAAAAGATGAGTCATTTCTTCTGTTGAGAGAGTTGCTAATAACATAAAGACCACAGGTTTCTGAGTCATGCATATGCATATGCAATGATGTTCTTTACCGGAAACATAGCATTGATGTATGCAGATAAAGCTAGATATAGCTGCAGACAAATGATGGCATGTGATGGTATAAAGGCTTCATTGGCAAAGGTTTGAGAAAGCGAATTGCTCACAACTAGGGAATTATGCAAAAGGTCCTCAGGGACTGATGATGCTATATATTTCAGAAAAATTGTTATACGCTTATTTCAGACCTCTACTTTTTTCTTAACCTCTGACTTTTGAGTCATCTACATACTTGACAGATAAGCAATGAAGTTCAAACCCTTCTACAATAATCTCAAGGCTTGTTCCTGAACAATCCAAATTCCTGAAAACTCCTCAAGCGGCATCAGCAGATTGCTTATTTTTAAAAATTAAAAGTAAATTTTGGAAATACTGGTACAATTTGGTGGCCAAGATAAGAAGAGATAACTCCCTGAACGGCAAGTGCTCTTTAGATGAGAGGGAATCGAAGAGCGCAGAATTATCCCTGAAGTCAGTTGCTGGAAAACTGGGTGCTACTGAAAGTCTCACAAAGTAACTTTCAATACTGAAAAAACAAAAATTTGCCAAAAATCTTTTTATAGACTTGTGGAGGATTAAGAATAATCACAGCTGTATTGTTAAGAGGGCTCCAATTAAATGCAATCAATTTGATTAGTTTATGTCTTAACCTCACCCTCATTTTACCATCAGTTTTTATGTCCTGCAGATTCTAGATGCTGATAGGTCGTTTCAATTCCCCACTTTTTCCATTACCAAGGTTTCATTATGCATGTTAAGCATGTTTCCATTTGCCTGAGGTACACCAGGGGCAGGGAAGCATTTTTCAAAGATAACTCATTTAATATTAAATGTCAAAATATTACTCACTTCTTTAGCAAGATCATGCAGCTGCAACCTGGACAATTAATTTGGGATGGTGTCTCTGTGGAGTTCAGGGCGTTGGTCTAAGCATACCTTTTGCTGAACAAAAAATCATTGACTTACCCAGAATCTAAAACATTGTATGGAACTAACTAAAGGGCAATAATGAACAGCTAAACATACAAAGGAAGTGGTTTTTAAGCCAGAAACACTGTGATTAATTATGGATAAAACAACCAGGGGATCTTCTCATTACATAAAGTAATGAAATAAGTCTATTAGCATGATAACAAAAAAAAAGTGGAAATTACTGTAGGCTTTGTTTTGAAGATTATCACCATAGCATTTCCCTTCTGCACAAGCAATTAAGAATCCATTGAAAAGAATCATGAATACCCCCCACTTTGCAGACAGAAAATTCTTGTAGGAGAAAAAAAGCGGGCTGGCTGTTCATACAACACTTGCTACCTGTGTTTCTTTGGAGGCAATTCCTGATTTACATGAATGTAAATCAGGTTAGAGACATGACCAAGGATCTGTGTCAACAGAGTGAACCATCACCTGATCCTCTCCAAGTCAGCTCTCAGAATTTGCAACAAAGCCTTTTTCTTCATGGGAAGACCGAAATTAAATTCTGACTTCCAAGAAGAGGTGCTTCCCAATGCCTGCACAGATAGTTGTTTCAGGAGCAACTGACATTGTCCATCACTGAACTGTGTGTTTGTCAAAAGAATACAATACAAGATGATAACTGATCAGTCCTCCTGTGGACTTCATTGTTTATGTTCTTCATTGCTGTTCACTGTGTACTTCATTGCTATTTGGGGGATAAGGCTTGAGTATTGTGGGTTTTATTTCTAAGATTTTCATTATGTATTTAGGCAATTCCTTTCTTCTATACAGTATCAAACTAGGAAACTGTTTTTATTTTTGACTCACACCCTTTGAGACCTTTTACACATAAAAGCTATTTCAGAGAAAAGGCATAGAGTGAATTTAAAATAGAATAGTCATATTGGTGAACAAAACCATATGCAGATACTTTGATTTTGTATTAAGAATGTCCAAACTGGTTGTCAGTCAGAAGCAGTAATTCTGCTTCCAATTTACATCCTTTCTTGTCTTGAAAACTTTCAAGAGTCTTGAAGCTCAAACTGAGCAAGCTCTCCACAATGCAGTGTATTAATATACATTTTGCAGTAGGCAAAACACAGTCACCTTTACCGATTCGCTCCAACCCATTTATTACAGAAGTCATATGAAACTTGTTTTGCTAAAGAAGCAAACGAAGAGGAGAGAAATTGAGCTATCCCATGTTTCTTAAAAATGGCATTTGGATGTGATAACAGCCACCATTTTGTTTATAAAACAAGCCAAGGCCAAAGTACTCTTTCAAATGATATGCCAATTCATAAGCCTGAGAACCATTTTAGTCCCTCTGTTTAGTTCTGTTATTTAGCAAAACAGTTATTAAGTTAGGTAGGCTTATTCACAGGACCCAAAGTTTCTTCCTGAAATCCCAGACTTGGAGCATGGCCTTTTCAAATGCTCTTCTGTTAAGTCTTCCCTCTCTGTTTCCTGCAAGTGCCTTCTACCAGATCATCTTTCTGCTTGGCTTAAAGAGCCCTTTCTTTAACCCCATGATTTCCTCGCAGGACCTTTATTTTGAAAATTGCTGCCTTTGAGCCATCAGGTAATTTTTGGTGCCCCAAACCAGCCTTCAACATGCTCTTTTGGGTTCCCATGTATATTTTCTTTGACCCTCTGCCTGCAAAGGAAAATAAACACCTCATGAACGCTCTTGAGGTTTGCTCTACAGCTCCCCTCTAGCGCTGGCTACCAGCCAGACTTCTAGGTGGGGCCTTATAACCCCAGGATGAACTAAGATAAATCTGTAGCGCTAGCGAGAAGCAGCTGGGAATGCAATACTTGCTTCCATTTCAGAAAATGGCAAACAAAAATAAAAATTACTTTCTTATTGCTATGACTGGCACAGTCCTACATGTTAAGGTACTTAGCATGGTGATGGACACATTATAAATACATTGCTTTTCCTATAAAAATTATAACCTCTGGGGTGCATTTTATGGACATCATACATGTTGGCACAGCCACTAGCATGCAAGAAATGAGTTTCCTGCTTCTGACAGGTCTTTGTTTTGTCCTTCACTGTTATTTGGCTTTCACGAATATTGCCAGTACATGGTTCAAGCCATAAAAGCTTTTTAGCAAAATTGTTCAATTTCCAGATAATCCTTTTCCCTAGTACACAACAATGATGAAATACAGAGGCTCCTCTAGTTCCTATGTAAAGACTAGCAGGAAAGAACTGCTCTTAACCAAGTAGAAATATTTCCACACCCTCCTTTCCTTTGTCCCAGTGGCAATGTTTTTGTCTGTGTCCAATCCATACAGATGTTTCTATAGGAACTGATGGCAAAGTCCCTTAAATTGAGACATATCTGTTTAACTTTACTAATAAAATTACCATAGTTTGGGAGGCTCTCAAAGACAGGCACATGGAGACAGTGTTTGGTCAGAACGGCTGGCTACAGAACTGTGGGTATATGATCAGCACAGCTTTCCAGGAGAGAGATACGTTTCCCAAAAGCCAACACAATCAAAGCAAGATTCTCACTTTGAACCGGTTCAGTACTTCTCTGTACTGATCTCTCACACAGTTTTGCAGGTCATACAAGGAGTTGGGAAAATGCAACTCTTTGCTAGTTCCAACACTGCTAGGTGGCTGCTCATGCTGGCACTGCTTTTCTAGCTGACAAGGAATATCACCACACCCTTTCAAATGCATTACACAGTACAATGATTATGCATGTTAAAGAATCATTGCTGCAGGAAAAAGTAAGCCTTGATTACAGGTGAGCAAGTAAATTCATAACAATGTTTCTCCATTTAAACTTTCCAATTTCATTTATTTCAAATTTGTAATGCATCTTTCTCATTAAGGTTCTGAAATTTCTAACTTTCTCTGACAAATACCTATTTACAAAAATTCAGTTATTTCACCTTCAACATTCACTACCCAGTAATGACAAAAATTACCTGGAGTAGTGTTTGTTTCCAGACTGAATAATTTAAGAACAGTTCAGCTGCTCTATAGGATTTGGCCCAATCTCCTTGGCATCATATGCTGTCTCTTAGAGTGCTCAGCATCCGATCTTCCTGAGGAATTTATAAGGTCTGGGTTGCTGCAACATGCAGTAATTTAATTCCCACAGAGGACTCATCCTTGTCTTTACAGTCAGATATTGCCTTAAGACTGGAAGCTCAGTATTCCCTCTCTAATGTTGTCATGATCAATTCTAACTATAGAGATGCTATTTGTCCATATAAATAAGCAATCTGCATTTAAGCTAAAAACTCTAAATGTGGAATATCAAAATCAAGTAGGCATATTGCTTGGATTTCTGTTCAAATTTTTTAGTTTAAGATTTGCTCTTGATAAATATTTTCCCTGGCAAATCCTGGTCACTAAATATTGTCATAAACCAAATACAAATGTCAATACTACTGAACTGAAACACAGTTTTGCACATGTAAACTAGTTTTTAAAGAATTTTTTTTTTCTTACTGATTGTCTAATAACATCATGTTTTTATTGTACTTATTTAGCTTTGTGATTGATATGTTTCACTCTTTGACACTTCATGGCTTCATGGCAAATCAGACTATTATATTTTGACAAGGTATATATATCTCTCCACTGAGAATTTAGACTTTAAACAATAGGATTTTATTCCAGCCACCATTTTATTAAATCAAGAATTAACATGACTCTTCAGCTTTCACCAATTCATTGCTGTACACACCTTCATAAAACTTTTGCTTGATTAATGAATATGTGGTTTGGCTTGAAGTGCTGTGATACACCGATTGTGTTTTTTGACATGCCTTTATTTTGCTGTCATGTGTTATACAAGCCTCTTCTAATATAATGGCTATTGCAGTCACAAAGACTGATAACTTAAGATGATAAAACAATTGCTGGGATAAAAGTACTGGCTTTACATTTTGTGTATCTTAATAAAACTTCAGCATTCAGCATTCAAAGTACAAAATTACACTGCAAAAGCCAAACTCTGCTTGAAATTCCATTACACAAATCACAGTTGTGTATTGCCCCACAAAAATGTAATGGAGGGGTACGTCTTTTCTGTAAAAGATTCAAGAAAATTCTGACACTTCCAATCCTTTTAATTAAAGCTCTGGTCTCATGACTCATTTATGTCACTTTAAAATGTAGACATATATCAAGCTAGGTTGTGGGTGTGTGCTGATACTAAGATTTACTCTCAATTGCTGGCCAGACTTATCAGTTAAAACAATTTAAAACACGTGGAATTTTTTTTTCTGAACCACAGACTAAAAGACAACAGCGAAACGGATTTAACCCCTCCAGTTTGAGAGTTGAGTGGGATTTAGTGGCAAGCTCTCATTAAAGTCAACGGAAGTTCAAATCCATGGGTGTGGTATGGCACCCTTCCACACAACTCTCATAAAGCTGGAGGCTTTACGCCTCCGTGGGGGTAAGACAGTGGGCAAAAATACCTTATCTAGTGAGAGTCACTGCCGCTATTCTGACTTCAGTGGAGAATCTGACTTGATACCTTGGCTAGCTACAAACCAGCAGGTAGACAGGTTGGTGGGCGAATATCCAAATGGTGATTTCCTCCCAAAAGGATGGAGCAAGTGGAGCTTCTATCACTTCAGAGTCATCCACTTCTGGTAGCTATTCTCAAAACCAGGCCATCTGTGACACCTTGTGCCAGCTCTAACTTGTGGGTGATCCTAGAGGGCAGTCTCCCATTGGGCTCATTGCTGTAATCAATCTGCTGGTCACAAAGGCACAGACTGTAAGCCAAGCAGCCAATGCCACCCCTTGACAGCAGCAGCAATCAAAGATTCAGAGGAACCTCTTAAGTCTTAAGGTCATGAACATAATGCAAACAAAACTCATGAATTGCTGAGACCATTTAGTTTGTCAGGTTGGCCATTACAGCTATTATGTTTATGCTTGTAAAATATCTGCTCCTTCTTTACATTTGAACGCAACTCAAGGTGTTGGATGTTGCTCTTTAAAAGCCACGGATGGAATCCTGGGCCCACGAAAGAATATGGGAATGTTGCCATGAAAGACTTCACCCCACATGTGGTTCTGGAGATATATACCTTCCTAACCCAAACTTTCCTAGAAGGCAAAGACATTTTGAACTTTTTAAAAGCCTTGCAGCAATGTTTCAACTTGTCCCAAGCTCTATTGACTTTTGCATATTTTCTCAGTTTTGAAGAGAGCTTGGGAAAGACTTCCAGGAACTGATATGTAAAAACAGGCTCTGACTCCTGCATTTCAGCATCTCCAGCAGCTCCTGCTGAGTTATCTGAGCACAGTTCTGGGCTCTGCCTCAAATCCGCTCTGTGACCTGGGGTAAAGTTGCTTACTCTCTTTTCCTCAGTTTTCCAATCTCAAAACAGAGCCGATAATGCTTCCTTTCTTCTGTGTCATGTCCTGTCTACAGAGACCATCAGCTTCAAGAGAGGGTCTCTGCTACAAGGCGGTGTTTGTTCTGTGCCTACAACACAGGGCTGAGATCCCACTAAAGGCTCTAGGGGTACTGGGCTCGAGGCCAAGATTCGGATAAGCTTGGCTTTTGGTTCAAACAAAGGTTCTCTCTCCTCACAGGCCATCACATTCATTTATTTTGCCCTGTGGTGAAGTTAATGCTACATCTGTGATGTCACAGTTGTTTCCATGACAACAGGTTTATGACTTCAATGTAAAGTCAAATGGAAGGAGAAGCTCAGGGACATGAAGGAAAGCTCTTATTCAAATCAGAAACATCTGACACAATAACAGAGAAGAGAAATGGCCAAGAAGGTACATTTCTTTTATTGTTATACATGTTTGTGGTTTCTTCTTAAGTTTTCAAACAACGTGTACTTCTTCCATCACATGTTTTAATAGCTACTCTTCCACTTACGTTTCTTTAGTTAGGGCTGTTTTCTTTCTTCTTTTAAATAAAAAAATAAATTTAATACCATTTGTTTAACTAGTTAATGAATGCCTTTGCCTTTTTTCAATTAGGTTTAATTTAATAGGAGTAAATTTGGACTTCAGTACAGTCTTCCTTCTGATGCCAAATATGAATGATACTATTTCTGAACAAACAGGGGAACTGTTAAAACTGTGGCTTTCCATACTTAGCAGAATAGGCTTTCAAAGAAGAAAATAATAAAAAAAAAAAACCACATCAAAGTTTTCTGAAACACGGATTTTCAAAAAAAGATGCAAGAAGGCAAAGCTATTATGCAATAGAAATAAGTATCGGGCAGGGTAATGTACAGACTGAGAAGCTTTTCATTCCATGTTTTTTCTTTTGTTTGCTGTTTGTTTTTTCCTTGAACAGCAATCTCCTCAAACACAGACATGTCTCCATGGATTAAGGTGCCACCAAAGTACAGACTGCGAAGTGGCAGTGGTATGGCTCAGTGTTTGTCCAACGTGGGAACCTTCACAGGAGCTATCCCTTCTGTAGTCTCAATGAGGAATTCCCAGGAGCATCTAAAGGTGGAGATGATGCCTAAAGGAAGCCTATGAAGTTTACCATCCTTGTTAGCAAGTCTAAACACATAAACTAGTCAATTCAAAGACCCTGAGAGCCACACTAAAAATTAGGGTGGATAGCAATGCTTATGTTACATGTTGCAGTTTGATTCGCTGAAAGTACTTCTTAATGGTTGCCAATATTAAAGCCATTAAAGTTTCAGTTGAAAAGTTTTCAGGGAGCTGCTGTGCAACCAAAACTGACTAGGTTTAGCATGTGTCTCTACTACGCTGCTTGGTTCACAGATAGTTGATTGAATTAGTTAATTAAGATAAATAGTTAATTAAGGCTGGAATTTTCAAAGAAGCCACAAGAATTAGGTAACCAAATTCAATGAGATTTGGGTACTTAACTCCCTTAGACTCCTTTGAAAAGGGCAGCTATAAATGCTCACCTCTTTAGTTGCAATTATTTGTACTTGCAGTATTATGAGTGCAGCTGTTTACAAATGCAGAAGCATGGCTGCAAAAGCAGACATGGCATGAGAACAGAGATCTGTCCACGGATAGCATAGTACATAAATATGTACAAGCAGTGGCCACACATTTAAACTATCCCTAAAGTAAAAATACCAGTAGAGTTAGTAATATCTCTGAAGTCGGTAAGAGCTTCTTAAGCTTACCTAATTAAAATCAATTAGATATACGTAATCAAAAATACATGTGCACAAAATTATAATGTATATAAATAGTTATACATATACATACATAAAAGTATATGCACATATATAAAGAGCCAGATGTGAACATGGGTGCAAAGAGTTGTTTGGTTCTGTATGCTTTTTTTCTTTGCAAACAGCAAATTGTAATAGTATTTGCTACTGGGAAAAGGGGTGGCTAAGCTGTCGTGTTAGTGTCCGTGATCTTATCAAAGTACATGAGGAAACGTTTTTCTTGACAGGTATATAATACAGGCAGTATGAAGGTAACGTATTTAAGCAATACAGAAGGAAACGCTGTAGCAGAAGTATCATCTAGAACAGGAACCATCTGATGGATTAAGAAGTAAAAATGACAACCTACAAATACTATGAAAAAGCAACCCTCCAATCAACAAAACCTGACACCTTATCTTTGTACCTGACTGCAGGGTGAAAGGACAAAACCAACAGCTCTGTTGGGTAAACGCTCTGGGTGTTAGTAACAAAAACAGGGCACAGCCATCTATTTCACCCTTGGTGCTGGCTACCACTAAAACCACTGGAGTTACCCAGGGGCACTCTGACATGAGCGGTTAAACCCTGGCCTTACTGAAGGGAATGATAAAATGCAGGACCTATGATTGTCTTCTCTGAACACGGCACAGAGCTTTTGTTGGCATGATCGCAGCCTCCCTCAAAGTCCACTGTCTTTACAATTACTGCAAATGGTAGAGTCCATTCTGCCTAAATGAGACAAGCATTAGCTTCTCATCCAGCAAAACCCTTTCAGGCATGGGTAACCTTAGGGCTACAAATGCTGTTGGGACTATTCACGTGTTCAGAAATACACACGGGCTTAGGCACTTTGTGATGAAGTGAATATCAAAAAGGAGGGTATATCCCAAGGCCAAAGAAGTGGGAATGAAGAGCATGCAGCCAAATCCCATTCATTAGTGGGCAAGATTTTTTTTTCTATTAAAAATTGCCAGGACTTTAATTCCATGTGTTCACAGCAAGAGTGCTGGCCCATAAACAAATCCAAAACATACAGAAGATCAATTTCTTCAAACAAGGTGGGTCAGTGACTCTCTATTAGAGTGAGTCACAGAGTTCTCCAAACCCTTAAGGTGTAGTACAGCAAATGAAGATGAGGTTAGCTGAGGAATGCAAACAGATATACAGCACATGCAGACCTTTAGTTTCACTCCAACATCCATATGTGGCCATAAAATATAGCTTCTTAAATGTAAAATGTACAGATTTCCCTCTGCAACAAAGGCATAAAATATCTCACTCCCAAACAAGTATTTGAGAGTACAAACTTGATCTTTCACTTCATCTAGGACTACCCACCCAGTAAACCAAGCTGTATTCTTTCTGGGTGGCTCGGAGAATAGCATATTACAGTGGAAACACCCATTTATTTCATTTACTGCCATTTATAATATTTTCCACTATTTGCAGATAATGAATTCATCCACTTTTTGCCAAGATTATGCAGCCTGTTTTATAGCCAAAATTATCCAGAATCCTTCTAAAAATGTGTTACCCTTCATTTTCCATGATTGCTTAGTGGTTCTGTTGGAGCAGGACCAAGATCAACCATATTAACAATGCACAGCAATAACTGAACTGTCATGCTCTTACTCTCCTCGCAGCAGGACGAGTGCCATCAAGCTGGTCCCTGAAGTACGCACGACTCATGAGCATAACTGTTCAGGTTAATTAAAGCCATTAGATGAGAAATGAGGAATTACTTTTGGAGTTCTTTTCTCCACATGTACTACAACGGTCTTCTCAAAAAGGTAGATACATTTCAGTTTATCTGATGTTTTCTTGGCACCACTGACTCTTCAGTTTTCCAGGATAAATTGTATTTGTAGAATATCACAGGACGGAGACCTACAATGTGTAACGCGCCTGAACAGACCTAGCTCCTGACCTTGTAAAGGCTGACACACATCTATAACATTACACAGCACGAGCAGCCCTTTCAGATTCGACAAGGCCACAGACAGTGGGTAATACAGGCACGCTGGGACCGAGCCCACACATAGGGGACTGCGTAGCTGCACCAAGCCACAAGCAAGGCAAGCAGAAAACAGTGGAAAGGGACGAGTCCTTTGTGGGATGATGTGCGTTGGATTAGTGCTGATTTCTTAGTAGACAACTTCCCGCTCTCTCCACTGGCTCAGCTGTGCTGGCATGCTATGGAGGGTGGAGCTGCAGCACCATTCACTCCCCGCTCTGCACGAGGGAAGAGGAGAAACAGGCCGGTCACATCTGCTCTTCCCTTGTGCAGGGTCTGGCAGTCTGAAAATCTCATGCAGGGGAGAAAGACGGCTCCTTGCCATCACCAGGCTCAACAGCTGGGCCCAGCATGTAAAATGAAGCACATGCAAATCTTTGCAGGAATTCCTTAGCGCTCAGCCTGAGGGTTTGATCTTGGAGTCAAGGAAATCTAGCTCAGGACCCTGAATGCCAGGAGCATTCCCTGCCCAGAGGTTCCAGTGGTCAACATCAGTAGTGATAACAAAAGTCATCACACCAATAACTATAAACAAAGGCTAAACAAAACAAATTTACTTTCATTTTTTACAATTTCATACAAAAAGAAAGTGAGTGCAATAAATATCCTAACAGCCAAGTCTTTGTTTCTTAACATTATCGCTATTTTCTTTGGCACCACTAGGAATCTTTTAGCGGGAGCTAAGAGGAAGGAGAAACTCTGGCTCAGCAAGAGGCCCTGTAGCAGCCAAAATCTGCTTTTCACCCAAATCACCATTGATCGGCAAGACTGAAGGCAAGCAGATGGTACCAAACAAGTTAATCAGCCATCACGCGTGACTCGAGAACCGGGAGAGGGAGGGGACCCACACGGCAGGTTGAGTTATGGCCACTGGAACAAAAACAGGTTGTCGTGATATAACTCAAGATTTCTTAGTACTGATAACTGATAGCACTGCAATAAATATTAGTACTCAAACTCCTACTTGGATCCCCATAATTACTCCAGACTTTGCCAGGAACTCCTTTCCCTTTGGCCACTCCATTATTCAGCTTTACCACACGTAGCTGGTTGGGGCCTTTATAATTGCTCCCTTCCTCTACATGCAACACCCCACCACCCCTTCCTATTCTGCAGGCTCTACTGATAACACCCAATACGGCCTGGCTTAGACTTCTCCAGCAAACCCAAAATTCTCATTTTTGGCTCCCTCCCAGTAACATCTTGAGGCCCTAATACTCATCCTGTTGATCTCAATGGAGCAGGATCTCATCTGATTAGCTTTATTCAGATGGGTTTGTTTAATCTTAATCTCTCTCAAATATATAAAAAAGAAAAATAATACTGCAGAAAAAGATTTAAAATTATATATTTATAGCAAACACAGTTGGTTTGTTTTGTCGTTTTGGGTTTTTTTTTTTTTTTTTTTTTTGCCAGGCTCTTTGATTCCCTTTCTGGTTCTTCTCAGGGTCTCCAAGTTTCAGGCACTTCTCTAAACACCCTCTAATGTTTTGACTTTTGATGGTTAAATTTAAACAAAACTTAAAAGCTTTTCCAACTATTTTTACTCATTCTCAGAGTCATTTATCAATCCCATAGAGACCCTGGATTCCCCCTATATAAATGGATTGCCCTGCTGATGTGTAGCTAACGTGTAATGTCCTTTATCCCACAAATGCAAGAGTCTGGCCCCTTCCTTCTGGGTAAAGCAACTAGAAGCCACTGAATCTTTCCTGCTCAAAACAGAACCACTTCTAGGATATGTCCTGCCAGACCCACCACTAAGGACACAATCAGTCCAACTCTGGGCCTTCGAGGCAGTTAGAGTGCCCTCAGGATGCTGCAACATATAAAGCTGTAAAGGTAAACATTTTACTTTCCCTGGCCCAAAAGGCCCTGTGTGGTTGACACTCTAGTCTGGACAGCTGCATACCTACTCTTCCCGTGTCAAAGGTGTATTTCCTGTCAAAGCCCAGCTGCAGGCTATGTGAGCTATATGCATGCTGCTCCTCTCGTCTGTCCGGTTCCCCTGGCAAAAATTTTGACTTGCACTTCTTGCACTTACTGGAATCGCAGAGAGGCATATGAGAAGGAAATGTGTGGCCTCTCAGATCCTCTAAACGTTGTCCAGCTGCCACTAAAAAGGTGTCCTGACTTGAATTCATTTTTTAATTTTATTTTTTAACTGACAACTACTCCATGCTTTTGTACAAAGCCATAGGAATTTTACTCTTGGACCAGCAGATAACCACAGCACATCTCTCCCAAGTTTCCAACCCCACAACCATTTTTCTTAATTTTGAAACTTTAAAGGAAGAATGCTGCTTTGGCTTCACAATTTTACACAACTTGTTAGAACCACGGGAGAATGTTACAATACCAAGCCACATGAAATGGAAACATTTGAACAGACCTTTGGGCTGGATCCCCCTGCTTCCACCAAGCTGCACTCAGCCCACGACTGAAGAGTGTCTGGCTTGGGTAAAAGACAGTTTTTTGTGACCTCAAGTCCTGGTGGCCAGCAAGCGTGGTTTGACCTCCCAGGGCAATTAAGAACTGCCTCAAATCTACTCAGAATTGTGTCCCTGACTCAGGACCTCCCAGGGACCTTCTGACAGCTACTGATAACTGAAGTCCTACATGCTGTGCTGTACTCGGGGACCTGGGAATTACCCCAGCTCGCTGACATGAACAGCTCTTTCCTAACACCTTTGGCAGGAGGCTCCTGAAGCTGGCTCTGCGGGTTTTGCTGCCAACATAGCAGTGCAAGGAGACCAGAACAGTTCCAAGGAACCGTTTCCCCTAAGAGGAAATGAAAAGAGAGACTGAAGCCACTGGCAAGCCATACATCAGACATTTTGGTTAAAAGCAGCTAGACTGCGCTGTGGAATGACTGCTTTTTGCAGAATGCTTTGTTCTTCTTCTGCATGCATTGTACCCCCACAATTCATTGCTCCAGCTATAGACAATGCTTTTAGCTTAGTTCTCCAAAATTGTACTTTTCTATCACAAATTTCCACATCACAAAAGGGCTTAAAATATACTAGAGGTATTTAGGTGATGTTCCGCTCCCGTAGGCTAGCTGGCTCAGTCACTGCATTTCAGAAGGACACAGCCCAGTTATAAGAACGCTATAGGAATGTGAATGGAGAAAAACATGGTTAGCAGGAATCAAAAACAGATTCAAGAGAGATGAGCTTCCCTATGACAGGCCTGTACTGGGGTCTACATAGCTCAGATACTCTTACAGTGGAGTTGCTTTTGCAAGCACAGTATGGAGTCCTCGGCTACCTGAAGTATCCAGTCTCAGGCTGATCATACCTTAGGCTGGGCTGCTCTGCTTCCCAGAGCAGGGCTAGCTATTTCCTGGTCCCTTTTGCCTCCAGAGGAGTAGACAGCCACAACCCGGTATTAGTTAGGTCAGGAGCCCATGCCATTGGGCTAGACACTAATAAAACACATTCATCACAGTATCTGCCTCAACAACCAAAAAAACTACACATTTACCATAGGTAAAGTTTTCATAGGTAACACTACTGTATTACCTCTCTTGTATATGGACAAGTGAAGCACACAGTAATTCTGTGACCTACGCAGGGTTAAGGATCATCTCGACAGGGGTTATTATTGCCAGACCTATTAACAGCTAGCCCACTGCCTTCTCAGAAGGTCATTCTGCCTCCTGGTCAGAACACAGTTCAATGCAAGTTGGGCTTATCCTACAACATCACTTAAAACAAAATAAAATCCCTCAATCCTGGATTTGAAAATGCTTTACAACACAAATGCTATAAATCCAGAAAGAAGCCAAGAGAGGGAGCAGAATGAACTTATGAAACACAGGCAAGGAAAGAGAGATAAAATTTCAACTGAGATGGAGAGCCGATGAAGAGATAAAGGAAAGTCTTTCCAGATGGTGGGAGCTGTAAGAAGCCTCTTGCTCTGAAGCTGGCCAGACTGGATAAAGAAAGAGAAGTTTTGGGGTGATAATTCGGCTTCACTAAGGTCCCAGAAAAAAGTTCTTAGCAGCAGGTCAGAGATTCCTCCCACAGAGAGGCAGACTCAGATGATGTTGAAAGTGAAAAAGACCCTGCCTGTACACTCAGGCTGCACAAGGAGAGCCAATGCAATCTGGCAGAATCGCTACAACTCTTCCGAGAGCAGCCCAATAAAGTACTGACAGCCACATAAAGACAGTAGCAGCACAAACCTCACCACAGGATAAATGCCTGGAGCACTTACTCAGCCAGCCCAGGTGGGGTTTGCAGCTTTGGCTCAATCTGCGTGGCCTCTGCTTTGTTGTGATCAGTACCCCACTCTGACCAGTCTAAAGGAACCTCAAAAGTGTCCCTACGGTTGCAGTCACATCTATAAATCACAGCACAGATGTATCCAGTGATTTTGCAAATCCCCACCAACAGTTACTTTGTCTTCCCTAGCTTTGCATGCTTGGAAATGGCTGAGAAAAACCTACAGGCTAATATCTTTTGAAATGGCTTTTAAGGGCTCTTTTTTGTCAGATTCCTCACCTGCTCTGTCAGGATGTTCTTTTAATGCCTTTCATATTTCCCATGAAAGACCATAAGCTCCCAAAGCCCCAGCATATCTGCCATCTCAGCTCTATCAGGAAAGAGCTGATGAGAATATGATTGTCAGTGATGATTACAAGTACTTTACAAACACAGGAAAGCATGTTCTGCATTAATTGCTAATCTATTTCAGCCAATTTGGCACCGTGACAAATGCAACTGGTTGTATCTAACAAGCCGGTGAATCGGGAATGATTCTGTTTCAGTACAGTATGTCCAGGGAGAAGAATCAACCGTTAATCCCAGGTGACTAGTTTCTTTATAAATATATTAGCAACATAATGGAGGGCTTTTTAATGGGATTATAACCACACAAGCAGACCCCAAGCAGCTGCTCTGCTAGTCAAAGGGAACATGGCTGACAATAAGATTTAAGAAACTCAATGAGGGGAAAATGGCAAACCTTTGGCATGGCACACTTAAATGACCTTGCTGCTTAAAAAGAATTGGATTGTGTTGCATACATGAAAAGAAAATAAAATATGCTTAAAGCAGTCTCTTTGGGCATGCTCATCACTACTTTCTCCCACTGATCCTCAGTCAAAAGCAGAGCAAATGGCCAAATCAAGGAGAACTCATTCATACACTAGGGATAGATTTTAAAGCCAAAAAGATTTCACTCATACACTGAGTAACTAAGGGGTTATTGTCAAGGATGGCAGAGCCTATATAGTGTCACACAACCTTTGTGTTTCTCCCTCCACAGAGCTGAAATAATTCTTCATTCTGAGTACAATTTAACAGCTCGATGCTGTAAATATGTAAGTGTGCAAGAGAGTCTCCGAGAGTGTGTGTGTGTATGGTTTGGATCAGATGATCTTGGGGATTGGATTAGATGATCTTCAAAGGCCCCTTCCAACCCAACTCATTCTATGATTCTACATATGAATATATCTAAATGTACACACAGAAAAGGACAACCATGAGGCAGCCACTGGGAACAACCCTGCAACTGCACGAGCAAAAGAAGAAACAAATCTCATTCAGAAATCCCTCTTGAGACATTTTATAGGACTGTTAAAATCACAGACCTAGATTTTGTCCATGGTAATACCTGGGTTCCCTTTCTTACCACTACTTTAACTGAGAGGTATAAAGATGGTTTTGTAACTTTAACTAAAGAAATTTATTTTTTCCAAAGTTGATGGAAGTAATGAAGGCAACTGTGTCTGTATAAATGGCACATACACCTCAAAATATAATACTTAGATATTTTTTAAGAGTCATCACTTGTTTGTAGTTTGGTGTCTTGAAGCTGAAGCTAGGATTTCGTTCTGTGGCCTTGAAAGAAGTACAGTATGGTATAATGCACATAACTATTATGAGTGCAAGCACTGCAGTACATAGCTGGTCTAGCAAGGACTATTTAGGCAGCTTAACCTTAGCATAATGAAAATAATTTCTGAAATCCAGATCTAGACTGCATAGCTCTGGAATTCTGTTACCAGAGGCCCTTGTTTCAGGGTGGCAGAATGACTTGCAAGAGTATTTAAGCACTCATTTAACACTAAACTACACCTTACATCACTCTAAAATGCTTGTATTAGAATCAGCTGAAACGAAGGACAGTGACTTACCCAGCCTGACCGACCCACACTGCCCACACTAACAAAATATCCCTCGTCATTTCAATGGCTTTTGATCAGACCCACGTATTATTCTTGAACACCTCTCAAATTTTCAGAGCTTGACCTCAGGACACCCTGGCACCAGTCCAGATGACACTGTGCTTCCTTTCAAACAGCTGCATGGAGCACTGAGCTTGATCTCCTGTTCACCAAACACTGCTGAGCCCATCATGATGGTACAGAAAGTGTTTAAGATATATATTTATACATACGTGCATGCATTAGCAGCGATACCGAGGCATGTAAAAGTTAAACTGGCCTCAGTTTTCATGGTTGTGATGGCGAGCTAAGAAGGTTCAATAAACTCTTTCTGTCACACTGTGATGGATTCTGCATCCATCACCAAATGTTGGCAAGTACCTAACAGTGTCCTTCAAAACAATTTCCAACTGTGTAGTGCATCACCCTCCAGCCAAGTAACCTGAGAGTCTTCCTGCCTTCTCTGTATGACATTAATCGCTGTTATGAAAGCTCCCCATCTTAAATCTAGTTGGTGACAATAGTTCTGTAGTGCACATAACAGTGGACGTAATATGATCCCCTGACACATTTACATTTCACTAATGATAAGCACTAGCTGTGATGCACTAAAAATACTGTGACTGTGGGGAGAATTAAGTGTATCTCTGGTGCCTGATTCAGGAGAGCAGATAATGCTGGGATTAAGTCCACGGCTAGTCAGGACAAGACAGACAGCTTACGTTTAAAGAGAGCTAAGTATGTCCGGCAGTACCATCCTGAGTAACACCAACCTCCAGAACTGGGTTTGTACCAAGACTGTGGAAGGATATCATTAAGGAGCTAAAAGCCACCACAACCCTAGCTGTCTGGTACTCAAAGGATAAAATGTGCTTTTTTGAACTGGCTTCAACATAAGATATAGCAACCTGCATAACTTTAAACCTATGTAATTTTAAAAAACCTGAAACAGAAGACTACCACTGCACACATTTCTCCTAAAGAAAGAATGAAGAAGTTTGCATGGGACAGCCATTAGGCACACTGAATAACACTGCTGGCAGGGCACTCAGAGTAGAAGTCTTAGGTGCCTATCAGAATCCATACAAAACCAACTAACAAATGCTGGAATTAAAAATGAAGACTTGCAGGGAGACAGGGGCTTTGAGCAGCACAGTATTTCAGATCAGCTTACTGAAAGCTTCAAAATATCACCAGCTTTCAGTCTGAAATGCGTCAGCAATCGTTTCATTTTTATCAAAACACAATTAAGCTGTGGTGAATGACAGCATAAATCTTAAATAGGAAAGATACAGGATGAAAGACCACCAGGGTGGAACACAACTGTAAACCTCTCCATAAAACTACATTTGAGTTCTGATCATATACACAGGAACTCCTTTAAATGATCCAGCAAGAATCTTGAATCACTGACTTCCAAAGAAAGTGTTACCAATTAAGTGGGAGAAACTTTAACAGTCAATTTTAATTACGCTAAGAGATTCACCAATCAATTCCCAGCTTAAGCTGAAGTTTTTACTAGAGACAACTGGAACCAATTTACATGCTTTTATGTTGCGTCTAGACTTTAATAAATGGTCTAAGCACGGAGCAATTCTATGCCAGTATTGAACTAGTTTTCATGTACACTGAGAAAAGCACCAGCTTCTCTAAAATTCTCCAGTCTCTGTGTCTTGAAACGCTCCCCTGAGAAATGATTGCAAACTTTACCGAGTATATTACATAAGCACCACTGTGGGGATTGCTTACAGTACATACCACGATAGCAATGCCACAGATTGTCCTCCAGCTCATTGCTTTATTCTAACAGGCGCAAAGCGTACAGAGACAGCTCTTCCTTTAGGGTGAAATGGAATAGCTTTTCTGGTTACAAGACATCATTCCTATTGAGTATTAGCACAAGTCCTTTAAACCAAAAAATATCTAAACAATATGGAACCACCCAGGACAGCTCCAAATATTTAACTGATGGCCCAAAAAGGTAAATCTAGGCAATCTTTCAAACCTCTAAAAACCTTATCTTTCTGTTCTGTCATCCCTTCTCTGTACCCTTCATGGTCCTCATTAAGTTGTGGGTTACTGCGCTAAAGGACATGAGCATCCAGTCAGTCCAGCAGCACTGATACAGAGGAAAACGTAGCACCTGGTTGCTAGATTGTTTAAACATTACAGAGCCTGCCACAGCACACGCAGTAGTACTCTAGCTATATGAGACTCACTACTACAGCATCACTTTGATCATTGCTGTAGGTCATGGAATCACTCTGAAACCAAAACAGTCTTGTTAAAAAATTAAGTTGAATTACCATTTAGGGAGCTCTGTTGCATTTTTTTTTTCTTCCCTCCCTTCCTTCTTTTTAAACATGCCTGTCGGGAGTGAAATTGTATGCATTTATCACTACCCTGCTGAGCAATGCTTGTTAAATTAAGAAAGACATATTTAATTAAATGGATTGATAAACATTCATATACTTGTATTCAGAGGGCACTGTATATAACTTTAGTTTTTAAAAACTGAGAAGTTGCTTTGGTGATTCAGAGCCTCTTAAGACGTTTCCCACAGGATGATGTCAGACTAATAAACCTCCAGGGATTTCCGCACGCCAGAGGTCTGACAAAGTCGGGCCTCCTTGTTCTGGAAGCAACACAAGGATTTACCTGCTACTGTATTTTAGGAAAAGGCAGCAAACAACTTTGGAAGTGCTGCACCAGCTTGGCTGCCACCAGAGATAACAGCCATGAAACCCTGATAGAGTTGTTTTCCACTTTGCAGAAGCACATCGCCCTTTGGTGCAGCAATGAGCAGAGGGTGCCCCACACCTCCCTCCTCCCACCAGCCTGCTGTGCAAAGAACTCCAGGCTGTGGGGCCATACGCTATTGTACAGAGAATGCACCTGTGTGCACGCTCTGTAGGCTATTGGTTTGGGCAGCACATCTCGAGGAGTGTCTTTGGAGCTACTCTAAACCTGCAACATAGAGAAGGACTCTTCTCTTAAGTATACCACAAATATACAGAAAAGTCTGCTTAAGGGACAGGACAGTGTGGAAAAACATAATAAAAGGAAGGAAGGAAAAGGAAGCAACTAATAAAAGAGGTTACTTGTCTAAGATCAGCCGGCAGGCCAGCAACAGAGCTCAGACCAGCACTTGCCAGCCCAGTTCCCTGTTCTGTTCACAGGAGTGGTTTATCCGAGGCATTACTCATGACTGCTGCCAGAATGAGCAAAGCAGACTCGTACTCAGGCAGCTGGAGTCTTCACTTGAGAAAGTATCCCTCGCTCTCAAGGATTAATTTCGCTGAATGGCAATGATAGCTTGTAAAAATCATATAAAAACCAAATGCACTGCATGTTGCAGGATTCTTGGGGTACTGTAAGCAATGCTTTTTGCAAAGACAGGGAATGTTATTTATCGTAGTTGTCTGTGGTGGGCAATTTGGTTGCCTTTCAGGGGACTCGCTCTAACATAGGATCTCTGCCAACATAAAGGAGAACTGGTCAAAGCATTGCGCTTTTCAAAGTTGAAGCATTTTTTTTTCCTTCTGTCTCCTTCAGAAAACATACCAAACTTCGGGACGTCACAATGATCTCTGTTGCTGAAAATAAATTACTAGCAATTAAAAATCTTCTGTTTCTTGCACACTTTCATTACACAGAATAATATACAATGTAAAGATTCATAGCCTTTTGAGGAAGCATCATGATCTTCAGACCTGACCTTCTGAATAACACAGGCCAAAGCACTTCACTTAGTGGTCACTGCCTCAAGCCCAGATCTTGTGGCAAGTCATTCAGAAAGACACTCACCCTGATTTATGGGTACCAGTCTTGATGTGAGAATGCCACACAAAGCAGTTCCTGTCTTCAGCTTCATGCAATGAATTGCGAAGTTAAGCTAGTTCATGGGTTTGAAATGCCTGTAATCCAGTAAGATTCCATCTCCAATTCCAGGCGGAAATAGTGTGTAGGTGGCTTATAAAACTTCCTTTCTACAATGACCCCAAATCTAAGCAAAAGGTCAGAATCATTTGTGTTGCTTCAAAGGCTCACTTGTTACTCAGGCCAACAAGTTAGCCATGAAAAAACCCATATTCAATTCTTCAATCTATGACACAGCTAAGATAAACATGGTGAAAGATTGTTATTGTTTATTCAAATTCTTTCTCTAAGGAAATCGTAATGCCATTTTTCAGTGCATTAATTGCTTATGGGTTTCATGCCATGGTTTTTAAATCCTAGGTGACAATAACTACATTTTGCTCCCAGATAGACACACAGCCAATAGCCTTTCTTTATAGAAATTCCAAAACAGATGGATGAAATCCTGGTCCCAGTAAAGTTAAAAAGAGTTTTGCCAGGGTCTGTAACCAGCAGGGCTGTCAAGCCCCTGTGGGACCTGTAACAATTGAGATATCAGTTCCAGCACCAACTGAGGTGCTCCTTTTACTTGCATAAAGAAGTCTTCTGATATGTGACCATAACTCCTGGCAAATACAATCTTTGAAATGTGTCTAGTTTTATGTAGGGGAGGCTGCGTAAGTCCGCATCTCAGCACAGCCCAAGGACCTGGCTGTTGCTGTGTATATGCATGTGCCTGTGCCTAGTAACACAACCGCTCACACTATTTGTTGCTGTTACAATGTAATAAAAGATATAAAATACATATGTCACACTGCATAAAACAGACTACTACTACAATGCCATTAACTGCTCATATTTTAGTGCCACCAACCAAAACCGGGACCTCACAATACCAGCATTTGACTGACAGGTGCTTAATGGACAGTACCCCGTAAAACTTCAAACCAAACTAGACACGGCAGGGAAACAAATAGTAGAAGACTGAGAAAGAGGAATCGATTTACTGATGGCCACATAGCTGATAGCTCAAAAATCAGGAACTGGACAAGACAGATCAGAGAATTAACCCAACAAATATTAATCATTCAAATGCCAGAAAGTTATTTATTAAGTTACAAGGCCCTTCAACTTCAGTCAATAGCCATTCCGTTTCAACCTGGAGTGTACCTACCAAACAAACACACATAAGCCCCGTGGAAGTGTTCTTTAAAATGCAAAGCGGTGGCTGAAGCTTTATGTTTACTCTTTCAAGTCATGTAAACCTGAGAATAAATCCACCTGTTGCCCTTTCTTCAATGAGGTCGCTAAAAAACCCTCCCTTTTATTTGCAAACAGCTTAGTGGCTACTAAAGAGCAGTCACCAATAAACTTATTCCAAACAAAGATTAATTCCTGGTTTATCACTGAGAAGGGTTAAATCAGCATTAAGGAAAAGGCCTGCCACTGAAAAGTGAGTAATTTATCGCAACCTTCCATGCTGAGGCTAACTAGAATTGGACAAAAGAAGATTTAAAAAATTGTGAATAGTAAAGTGAAAGGCCATAAAAACAGAGAAAGTAAACAATACAGAACAAGACAGACAGGGAATCAGGAAAGATGATAATAACAACATGACCAAATAATGTATACCTTTAGGTAATAACCTGGGAATGGGAAGAAAGGAAAAAAATTCAGCTCTATGAAAAGTCAGCTCTGAGTAAGTCACTGAACACTATCCTGTTTTTTTAGTTAACAATATATCAAACTTAAACAGATTTATTATCAATGATAAGACCATAATACCTTTAACAACCCATTTATTTTTCCTCAGAATGTCCTACACAATTTTACTATGATTTTCAGATCCATACACTCAAATAAACAGCTGCTAAGTGTTCCTTACTGTATGTTCTGCCTGTAAACAGTCTCAGAATGGAGATGGCAACAATCTTCTAGCTGTGTAGCACTGGCTTTATTGAATGTACTTCTGATATGTGTCTCTCAGAGAAACCTGAGATGAGCACTATATAATGAACCCTCTGCCTTGTACACCGTAATAAATAACCAACAAGTTAGACTGAGGCTGGTGGAAGGCCAAATCCTCCTTCTTGTCCCTCAAGAGACAGGGGAGCAAGAAGGCGAGCTCTGCACCACAGTTTCTCTCTGGAGACAAGGAGGCAGCACAGGCTGACCCACAGCACCACAGAAGCAGGTTGAGTAAGAAGGATCCTCAGCAGATGAATGAGTTGCTGCAGTATGGAGAAGAGAGGATGGAGCCCAGCTGGAGATGGGAGGGCACACAGCTTTCTCCGGGCTAAAGTCTTCCGATTTGAGGGAGTGAAAATGTACCCAAGGCAGTGGATGTTGAAAGAAGAAAGGCCTCCTTCAAAAATTCTCATGGGAAAGCCCAACTTCTCATTAGGCAGCAGCCTGGAGGGACACTTTTTGACCTGGCCTAGCCATAACCAGAGCTGGGTATGAAGTTCTTTTCTCTCCCCACCCAAACTTCAGAAATGCCACCTTTAATAAACCATAAGGAATATAAACCAGCACAAATTTTAATGAAAAACAAAAACAACTGTTGCCTTGTCCAACGGCCTTGAGCTAAACATGTTACTTAAGTAACTCAATAGAATTATGCTTCTTGATCTTATTATTTAAGAGAAACAAACTTTTTTAAAGTAAAAAAAAAGAAATAATAGAGCAAGCACAAACTAAATAAAAAGGAAAAAATTACCCAACACAAGAGTGTGATCCCCGTGTTGATCAAGCACCGTGAGCTGAGCTCTGGGCCTTTTTGGTAAACGTAGCTCCACTAGCAACCCTTAGAGCCCTCCCGTCCTGCTGCACCACTGTAAATTGAATTGTTGGCTAACTACATAACATAATGTGGTGTTTGCAAAGCCACTGACACCTGGCTTTACTCCACTCCTGTTTACATCAGTAAGAGTGTGACAATTAAATTCAGTGGAAGAAAGGTAAACTATGGAGTCCAGGTTTTTTTCCAGTGTGCTTTCCTAAATAAGACTTGCTAACACTGTATAGACATTTATGGGATGTTGTTTGCTGGAGCGGTTACAGTGACATGCTTGTATTCTTTGTTATGAATTGACCATAATGATAAACACATCTGTCTTAGGCAAGGAATGTCATTTAAGGACTGGAGAATGATGCCTTTTGCTTGAAGCATTTGCTCAAATTATGTGTTTTTCTCTGACTTTTTCTTTCTATTTTTAATAAGGCAAGGCAAGATCAGGAAGGGGAGAGAGGGAGAGAGAGAGAAAGAGAGGAGGGAGAGGAAGAAAGAAAGAGAGGACGAAAGAGAAAGCAAGAAACTGCTAAAGAGAAAAAGAAGGACAAAAGAAAGAAAGAGAAAGAAAGAAAATGGAAAGAAGGCAAGAAGAGCAAGCAGCTGGTGCTGAAACTGAGCAAGACTCTTTCTCTCTCGTTTTCTTCTGTCTTTTAATAAATCATTGTAGCAGCTTTGTGACAGGCCTCTGTTATCCATAATGCCCAAGCAAACAGCTTTTCTTTCAACCTCTATTCAGCTGGCTGCCAGGGAAGCAGGACTGCAGGCAGGAAACTTCAGTGGCTCAGCCTGCTCGCCTGTAATTCAATTAGAAAAGCAAGCATGAAGTCAATATTCATTGCGCCAGGCCAGAACTGCACAGCACAATGAAATGATAATGAGAAAGTTCACAAAGGAGACGGGCTTAATGATAAGTTTTTAAAGAGGTACTGCAGCGGGTGACCCTCCGTACAACTGGCAAACACACACGGGCATATGGGTCTTTACCCTCAGGGATTTACTCTCATCCCTTGCCATCTGTATCCAGGGCAGACGGCTGATTGTGAATCCAAGGGAATCTCATGATATACTGTCTTAGGTCACCCTATTCAGCTATTTTGCATCTCTGAAGGGAAAGAAGACATGTTTCTTAAACACCCAGGCCCCAAGGGGACACATACAATTTGCTGGGTCACAGGCAATGGAGTTTCAAGTGGCATGGAGTTGTGACTCCCAAGCCCAGCAGGGAGGTTAGGCCTGTGGGGCACAGACCAAGGAAATCATGAGAGAGAACTTCCAATAATTCGTGGAAGTGCAGAAGAAGAAGAACTGCACCCTTGTGCTTTCAGAGCAAGGCAGTACTTGGTCCCTACAACCGTGAGAACTTAAAGCATTTGCGCTTTAAACTGATCAGTACTGGGTAAATGCTGGTCCTAATTCTGCAGCTCCTCCTCGAAGAGATCTCCCACTGGAGAAGGTCTCTACATGATTTCCTTTCTTCTCCTTTTAGCACTTTGCTGGTGACAATAAAATATGTAGTTATTTATTTTGTAAACATCATTGTATTTAGTTTTAAAAATAATGAATGATTGAAGTGGTAATTAAAAAAACAGCATTGTGTGTACAAGCCCAGAGTTGCCTTGTTCTAATTTTGCCTTGGGATTCAACATTCCAGATATGACAGAATTTGTTCTTTTTAAAATGACTTGTATGGTAAAGCCCTGGGCCCCTCACAAAGAGACTTGGGCCTCATTCTTTTTGGTGCAGTACAGAAAGAACGAGCGGCCCTGACTCTAAGCAGGCAAACATGAGAAACGGAAAGTTTTTCTTTTCTTCTCCTTTAACAAAAGGGAAACAGGGCACACAGAGCTTATATAAGTTCCTTGAGGTCACCCAGGGTGTCAGTGACAGAGTCACAAATTGAATTCAGATTCTCAGGCTCTCGGTCCCAGTTCATGTCATGTCGTAGTGCAGGGCAGTCCAAAGCTTTAACACAATTTTCAAAAATATGTTGTTATTTCCTTAAATTAATCTCTCAACCTAATGTATATTAACATGACACATATCCCTGTCATCAGTAATGGCTGCTTAATATGCTGGTAAATAACTAATACAAGTCAACAGCTGTATATTTTCTCAAAATCAGGAGGTATTTTTCAACATTGCTCATGACAACAGTCGGTTTTTTACTTCAGAGCCCAACAAAAAGGAAGTCAATTTTGCCATTCTTCCTGATTCAAAAAGCCTTCAAGTGCTAATAATAGAAGTGGGTGGTGAATTGCTTCATCTGCAGTAGGAAGCTCTTCATGTCCTATTGGGGCACTTCTTCAGCTGTTATAAACCCGCATAGCTTCACTGAAGGCAATTCAGCGTTGTCAAGTCACGCAAGCCAAGGGCAGATGTATTTGTGTGCCCGCTGAATCTCTTAAGGCTGACCCAATCTACGCATCTCAGAGGGAGAATGCAGCGCTGCCCACAACTGGAGCTATACCCAGGGATGTAACAGGTAGAACAGGCTGGCTGGATGCCTTTTACAGCTGTCATTCTTCTCCAGAAATCCGCCGTGGGGAAAAGCAGAGGTAAACACCAGAAAAGGCAAACCTGTTCCAACAAGCCATGCCAATGTCCTGGACTCAGTGGCCACCTCACTGAAACACAACCCAGGATAACAGCAAAGCGTCTCAGAATGAGCTGCTTTCTTCCAACACTGACCAAGAGACGTTATGTGAAAAAAAGGAAGAGTTTTATCTCTAAGGCTGCACACACTTGTGGCTGCTTCTGCAGTTCACAGTTTTCAACAATTTTCTTGCCCGAACTGCAATTTGTTGGCTTTTGCCAGAATTTTGAAGGGTTACAGACCCGTGGTGGTCATAAGCCCCTTCTCCTGGCAGAAGGGATCAGATGCTGAACTGATGTACGTTTCTATCTATATTGACTTATGCCAGGAAAGGGCCAGATCCCAAGTTTTTTCCTTTAGTTAATTAATCTCCAGTACAATTCTCTAAGAGACTAGAGAAAAAGGGGTAGGATAGCCACATCTTCCGTATGCATTTGTGCTCATTCTTACTATTATATAAAAGGCCAGATAAGAAGTACTAGTCACTTCAGATCACAGAACATAATTATACTTTATCTTTTCACAGGTATATAAACCCTGATTTTCACAACAAAATGCAAATTTTGGGTACTCTCCAAAGGCCCAATGTGTAAAATGGAGTCTTTGCTGCTCAAAAAAACTGGAGGTCAACTGTCCCTGTGTAACTCCTGCATGTAGCTGTCAGAAGTGATCACAATAACTTCCCCTTTCTTATTTTAGAGGCAGCACTCTCACTCTTATGTAACAAAGGCAAAATCTGTTGAGGTCAGGGATTCAGAGACACCAGCTTCACCCACTAAACAGCCTTTGCCTCTCAGTGACAGGCCCTGGGAAGTTCAGAAGACACTGTAGGTATCTATCTCCCTTCAGTTATCACTCGTGCATGTCAGACCCTGCTATCCCGCTTTATGCTCGTGCTGCGATGGGAGATGTTGTCTGCACAATATCCTCAGCTGAGAATTGGGTTTTCCTGGAGACGTTAATGCATGTAATTGGCATATGCTTTTCTGGAGTATTTCTATCACCTTTCAAAGATATAGACAATCAAATCTCTCCTCCACTCATCAAGGAAATGCTTAAAGCATCAAGTGGGGAATTCCAGACCAGCTTACGGCTGGTACTTACTTTACATTTTCTTAAGCAGCAAGGTAACATGGGACAAGGACTGTCACAGTGTTTATTTTGAGTTCCCTGGTGAGAAAAACATTTGACACTTATCCTGGATGGTTGAAACCTTCCCCCCCTCCTGGGGAAGTCAGGCTATCTCTGCCATCCATGTACAGCTGCTGTAACTTGACTTCACCCATCCCCTCTGAACACACACCACTGAAGTCAGTTATGCTAGGGCAGGATCTAACCTTCACGAGGGTCACGTAAAATAGAGCTCTCATCTCTAGTTATGTCATAGTGCTCATTAGAGATGAGCTCAAAACTCATAAGCTGACCTCAACAAAAAGAAAAGTCCTAGGAAAAGACCAAAATCCTCCTCAAAGTTCCGCATCTCTCTAGTTCCTGCCATGCTGTTTTCAGTTCTGAACTAAGCCTTTTCAAAATGGAAGAATCAAGAAAAGTACATTCAAAAGGGAAAAGGCAGTCCTGTAATTAAGTGATTAGCCTGACCAGGGTTTACTTTCAAACACTGATATAAGACTGCTTTGTACCAACAGGCAAATGGAGCTATGGGCTCTCTTCAATGTGTCATTTTAAGGATAAATGAGAGATGATTACACTTTTCCATTCTTTGTTTTGATTTGCAGTGTTTAGAGGCAGATATTTTTTATTTGATCAGAATGTAGGTTGCACAACAGCCCTCTCATCTTCTAAGAGATCGCTGTGTTGTGATATACCTTTTATTTGTGCACTACAGAACATGTCCAGGCAACAAGGAACGCAATGCACCTCTATGGTCCATGTATCCTTTCAGCAAAAAGGAGTGAATTTGGAGGTAGAGACACAGATGATCTAGGTACAGGTTATAGCCAAAGACCTACAAAACTGCGTGCTGAATTCAATCCATCAGAGAAATTACAGAAACACAGAACGGAGAGTCTATTTATGTTATTAATAATAAAGGTACTGCAACCAATGACTCCAGAGCTATGCAATTACAAGGAGACACGCAGTGTACACAATCGGGAATCCTTATCAGATTGTTTGGTCTATCTTTTCCATTTAAAAGTGATGTTTAAACTATGTTTATAGACAAAAGAATTGATCAATGAACCTGTCATTTGGTCATGAGTAACATGGAAAAAATTAATCAGGTGATGAAAATATTGCCATTTCTCCATGTGGGGAATAAATTGAAGATATTTCAAAAAGATTTTGTCAAAACTTTGGGGACACGTGCATCAGCAAAGTCAAATGTTAAATCTTTGAAAATTTCCCACAAGCACACATCTCTACAGATATTCGGAAATGAGATTTTCCAAAGGTAAAATAGCTGGAAAAAACAAACCCAGAGATTTACTATTATTTAAGCTCTTCAGCTGCTCCCTAAGAAAATAAACTTGGAGTTAAACAAAAACTTGACTGTTTTCCTACAAAATAAATAACAGTAACATTATACCCACTAAACAGGAATCAGCTGTGTAAACAGTTTACCTGCCACTGACAGCATCAACTGTAGAGAGAATTTCTGGGCAACTACATTCAAAGAAGGAATAACCCAAGTTATGGTAACCATTGTAACCTAATGCATAATAAACAGCAAGTAGGAGGGGGAAATACCTAAAAAATTCATCATCTTGACTAAGCATCTTGAAATTTTTTACTTGAGAAAGGTGACAATCACACTTCTACTTACGACTTTAAACTTGTCCAATAGGTGCCATTACAAGCCCTTGCTTCAAGATTTAACTGTCTTGAGCTGGCTAAACTCAGTTCAGTCATTTCTGAAACTTGGGTGTCTAATTTTCCACATTCATTCCCTTCACCCACAAATAGACAGACAGACATTGTATGATTTGAAAGTATTTTGCAGCTTGGAAACAAAGCCCTATTTTTCTGTCATGTAGTCCCCTGGATACTTTGATTAATTTTAATGAACTAAATCTGAAGAGCTCACAGGCTTCACATGGTCCAAGCAAGGGAAGAAGAGAAAAAAAAAAAAAAAATCAATCATTTTCACAGTATCATTCTCTGCAAACTTGAACTATAACAACACAGTGATCAAACAATTTGCAGTTGTGAACACTAAGAAATGGGAGCCTTTGAAACATGTCATCATGGCAGAAATTTGTCTCCCCCGCTACTCTCATCCTTCCCACCAGCTCAGCATATGTAAACTTTTAGGTACTGCATGTTCAAGTTGTTCCCACAATATATAACAGAAAAATGTACGCTGTTGCGGAACAGACGCATGTGTAATAAATACTTTGTGTGCTCAAGAGCCTAGAAATAGACTGTAGGCTGCATGTGTGTTACAGACTTGTGTCAACATAGCTAGCTCCATCAGGTGCATGAAGAGAAATGATCCTGGTGGACACAGCTGGGTTTCAGAAGTTGTCTCTACAGCCGTATTTCTAGCAGCAAAACTACCCGTGTTCCAGCTCAGCTCTTGACAAAAGGATATATAACAGAGCTTTGCTAATGGGGCTGCATCTACAGTAGGAGCACATCAGCTGTAGAACACATGATATCTGCAACTGATACAAAACACCCAGTACAAATCTGGCATGAGATCTAGGGATAGAAGTTGGATGTGGAGGGATTACATCCAGCACTTTCTAAGACAGTGCTCTCTGAAGAATGAAAAGGGCTTGACTCTACCTTGTCCCAAATTTTGTGCTGTCATCCTCATCAAAGGAACCAAGATGAAAAACCTTCTCTCTTCAATCTTGGATACTGGTACATTTCACACTACTTTGTGAACAGCTTTGTTTAGTAACCAAAAGCCTTGAAATAACAAACCTGAATCCTCTCATACAATTTCAGCTTTATCACGCCTGTAGTCACTTTTCTTTTAGAGGATTTGCAAAAGGAACTGAATGGTGAATTCCTCTCTGTGCTTCTTTGGACCAGATCTTCAGCTAGTACAAGCTAACTTAACACCCACAGATGTCACAAAATCTTCCCATATTTATACCAGCTGAAGATCCAGCCTTTGTTTGCCAATGAGGGTGTTGCTCTACAGTAATACTATTTCTGGTCCAAGTGATTCCTA
>NW_009648550.1:6733759-6767024 GCF_000708025.1 Charadrius vociferus | reverse complement strand
ACAGGAAGAAATCTTTCCTGGTTCTCTAGAATATGTGCATGTAGCTAATACATGGTCAACATATAAAAATATAGGGATATGGCCATAAAAATATCTTCTAATTATCTTAACCTGCTGCATTGGAACAGA
This sequence comes from Charadrius vociferus, assembly GCF_000708025.1. Taxonomy (NCBI): domain Eukaryota; kingdom Metazoa; phylum Chordata; class Aves; order Charadriiformes; family Charadriidae; genus Charadrius; species Charadrius vociferus. Next base: position 6,766,895 of record NW_009648550.1, on the reverse strand, counting down.
CTTCACTGTTCAGTTCCCTCAGATGCTCTCCTGCCTCCTTCCTCACACCCTGAGAGCTGTCAGTTTACCGTCAGCTTTACAGTATCAAGCGTGTGATCTCTCCGTTGGTACCCTGTTCAGTGTCATTTAAGCTGGCCAGTCTGCAAGGCCACCAAGGTCAAAGAACTATCAGGAGTAAGGTTTCTTAAGTGCAACGTGTGAGACACCATCTGACACTGTTTATAGATAGAATTAGCCTCTTATTGACCACAGGATAGAAGTTAAAAGCATCGCTTTGGAAGTTCAAATGTGTTAACCTCTGAAGTGATGTTTGAATTAGGGTTATAAAGGGCCTAAAGTTTTGATCAGTGGCTTGGAGAATAAAAAGGATTTTGAAAAATTTTAGAGCAGGATCAGACTAACTATACTGAGTGTGCCAACTGCTATATTATTGTTGATTTAATTGAGTCCATCTATCAGGTCTGTGCATTATGTGATCCAGTTCCAAAGATGTTTCCCTGCTGCAGCTGACAAAATACAGACTATACACTTCAAATGCAGTTGTCGGTCTTTAAAACAGGCAGTTACAAAACATGTTGGCTGCTCTAGCAATCAATAATGGGAAGGGCAGTATACGTTGGACTAACTCCCAAACAATTAAATACTTGCCAGTGTAAAGTAAAAAACGACGCAAGACCACGCCAAAAGCTTGTTCACTGTTTGGCAACCCACAGTATTACAAACACTGATGGTTTAATAATCAGGCAAAATTAACAAAGCTGGAACAGCAGAAACATTTTCTGAGAAGTTTTCTGATGAATATACTGAAGAGGTAACAAATGCACCTTCCCTTGAATTGTGTCCACATGCCACCTGGAATTCCTGATGCACTGTCTTCCTGGAAGTTGACTCACAGAGGAGGAGGTTAGATACCTGTCATGAATTGCATACACAAACTATGAAGACATCACACCACCTCCAGCAAAAGAAGCAATGCCTCTTACCCAGAAAGGAGGCACTTAACAGCTTAAATGTTTTGGAACACTGGACCTGCACTCTGCAGACTGAGAATGAGCAATTCAGCCCAGCCCTGAAAACAAGGGAAGGAAAGTGTTATGTCAGCTGCAGCAAGGGCCAGTAACTCCCTAAGGGACCAAGAGCTGAGCACGATGACACAGCCAGGGGACAGGCCAGCGAGGTGAGCAGGGCAGGTCTAGGGTGACAGCCCAGGGCCAGCCCAGAGCCTGGACCACCAGCCAAGTTCATGGAGACCTCAGGCCAGGCCAGGCCAGGCCATTAGACCGCAGGTTGGGCCTGGTGCAGCAGGGCCTGTGGCCAGGCAGGGCAGGGCTGTGGCAGAGCTGGAAAGCAGCATCCCACGGCACCACTGAGGCAGCAAGTGATGGCCCCAGCTGGGCTGTCTGGAGCTCCGAGCTATGTGCAGGAATGTGAGTGGAAGCCCCAGGGGATGCAGGCAGGGCCAGTAAGGCCCATTAGTGCCATTTTTTCTTTAAGAATTTCACCGTTTTTTCATATCAAATTATCTCTCTTCCCATGCCCTGGTTTCACCACAAAAAAGTGTTAAATATGTTGACACTTTGAGCACTGTTACTAATTTTTCCACATTTGTGATCTGTCTTATTAATACAGAAAAGAGACAGAAAGAGCACCAAAACTGCAGAGAAAGAATGGCAGAAAAGTCCATGCTATATGCTATTACAAAAGCTATGCTTAAAAAGTACGGGCCTCCTTTTACTACTCCACAGTCTTGCAGTAAGCATGTTACTCCTCTGCACCAAAATAATAAACCCATGCTTTGATTTACGTGTGGAAGAAGGGAGTCACTTAGGGGCTTAGAGACAACATCCCCTTTGCTATTAACGCCAGCTAATGTGGCATGTTTACTTGTTATCATGTAACATGCAGGTACAGGGCTGTTTCCCTCAACCTCTCCATTCAGACAAGGGCTGGGCATAGCCCTGTTCTATTCCAGGAAGGACTGAGAGGGGTCTGCAGCCAAACTGGATAGACGATGCTTCAGAGATGTCTTAGAGTCAGTCAATGGTTATTGCTCATGTAGCCAGAAACAGAGACTCTAACTGGCATTACAGAATAGTCCTGAGTAGAAAGATTATTTTTCTGGACTTGTGCTGACAGCTACAGCCTTGTTGCAAATCTCCTCAGTCTTTCAAAGTGTGGAAAGCATGGTAGATTTTGGTATTATTTACCTGAAACATAACAGGAAATGCTATGTTCTCAGCTTTTCTTGCTGCTTCCTACTGCAGTGTACCCTTTCTATAGTGATGTTATAGGATATAAGATCCATACTTACTTTTTCTATCTCCATCAATTATCTGGGATAATAATAATCTCGTCATACTTTTTAATCCCCGCACTGTGTAGCCAAGGAAATGGCTAAGTATAGGTAGCTATTAACTTTGCATTAAAGGCCATTTAGAATGCTCCCGTTACACACACACACGAACCTCTGAGCTGGACTTAACTTCAAAGACATTTCTCTTTCAAAAGATGGTGCATTTACCTGGGGCAATGAACATTACTAGAAACCAAATATTCGGGTGCCCCAATTAACACGAAACAGGTTGGTTTCTCCAACTCTCCCCCCGCTTCTCATTTTCTCTCTTTTTCCTTTTCTCTCTTTCTATCATCCTCTCTTAATTTCTTAACTGTAGTACATGAAACTAACATGGGAGTAACCGGATATAGAAATACATATCTATGAGCTTTTACACGTCTGGTAAAACACGGTACTGGGTGATTTCTAGGCATGTACAGAGAAAGATGAAACAAAGCAAAGTTACCTAGCGAGTGTCAGTCTTAATACTCCAAACTATGATTTCAGAGTGCTGCAGAACATAGTTACTCTGCAATAAAAAGTGTCTCAAATCTCTGTAGACCAGACCCCAAATAGCCCAAGCCCAAGGCTGTGCAACCCTTCCATCTGCCACTCAGCTAACAGTAAAAGAACCGTCCGAGACAGAATGTGTAAACAAATTGTCAAATACAGTAATCTGTAGCACCAAAGTCTCAATGTAGACAACAATGTCTGATCAATGAAAGAAAAAACTGATGTCAGCCAAATCAAGAAGTCCTAGACCTGGAGATGACACCATAGGTATATCATAAAAAAATTCCCAGGCAGCAATAAAGAAGGAAGGTAGTGACAGAGTGGTAAGCGGCGCTTACTTCAGTTGTGTCAAAAGGTGGATTCTAAGCACAGCCCTACTGCTGTTCAGGTGGGGCGTGCTAGGAGCACGGGCAACCTAAGAAAATTTGACAATCTCACTAGAATATGAACCCAGTGTTACTTAGGCACCTTCCTTTTTTTTCACCCTTAATTTTTACTCTGAGGAAAAGGAAATGCTGTTAGAAAATTTTAGGACATATTAGTTTGTATCAGAAGATACAAAATTTAACTCAGGGCTTTGTAAGGAAATGCACTGATTTACAATGCAGTCTAACTCAAATTGCCTGCTGGAAAACGGTTCAACTGAAACCCTGGGAAAACCAGACCAACACTATGTGCCCTATAATAGAAAACCAAAATATGGTTCTAGAGGCTAATGTTGACCCCAAAAGCTTTTTTGAGCTCTCTTGTCATACTAATAAGTTTTTTCTAAGTCAGAATCATTTTAGATGGAGGTACAATCTGATCTGCCATTTGCAGTTATTCAGAGGACTTGCAATAGCTCTCTGAGATTAAAATTGATACTTTGGCTGAGTATTCCATCCTAGCAGGAATCAGCAAATATTTAGAAGAGAAACCTCAGATCCTGTTCACTACCCATTTGCAGAAGTTATGTAAAAAATTCAGAAAGTTTGGTCTTGAAAATTCATAAAAAATGCAAGCTTGACTTTCCGTATTTTAAGAGCGGACTAAAACATTAAGTTAGTTGACTTAAGGTAATATCTTAACCAGAAAGCACAAGAAAAGAAACATCCTAATTGACTGAAAATCCAGCTGTGGACTTAAAATAGAATTTTAAGAAGTCGCATTTTTCATGTTACTAAGTTCAGCACTGTCTAGTCTTTGAAGAAATGGATTGGCTCGACAGAGCTAGCTGGAGCACTCAGCATTCACACGGGAACGCTCTTCTGCTGTCAACTGGCCCAAAAGCATGGCTGTGAGACTTACCATATCCTGGCTGCTAGCTATTAAACATATCTGCTAGGGCCACCTTCGTGCTTGATTTAGAGATGGAACTTTTTAAGCTTTTTGTGGATGCTTTGTTCTGTTTAAAAACATCTTTGCCTTTACCAGATAGATTTTCAAAGCCGAGGAAAGAATCTGTGGGCTGGATCCATTCCATTTTAGTAGTAATTAAACTCTCTATTCCTAAAGGCCCAATCTAACTCTTAATGAAATAAACAGCATTGCTCCCATTGCGTTCTAGAGAGGCAGGATCCAGTTCCATCTACTTAGGGTTCTTCACATGAATGCTTCCTAACTGTGATCAACATAGCAGCAGACAGAAATCAAAGTAGAGCAAAGTGTTTGAAAGTAGTATCTCTAGGACAATAACTAATCTGTGCCACATTTTTTGCTATCAGTCCCTTAATGGAAACTCCAAAAAACATATGCACTTATATTAGCACTCTGTACTTAAACCAACCACTTCATTCATTGATTTCCATGTAACACCCACCTCGTAACCACATACATTAAAATCCTGCAGTGCCAATTGTTTCAGAGATCCTGAAATGAGTCCCTGCTGGCACTAACTTTTCCATCTTCAAGGCCTTTACCCTACCCACTGAACTCTCCCCCTATTTCCTTGCTGCCTCATGACTCACCACTGAGCCATGCTGCCTGTGCAATGCAACCAAGCGATCTCTAGCCGCAGAGCCCCAAAACCCTCCTCACTCAAAAGCAGTACAGTAGCACTGTTCTAAAATTCAGCTGAACACACGGGGCTTCTGACTTCTTGTAGAAGCAATACTGGTTGGAAAAAATGCTGATTTGGTGAAATCAAGACATTCCGCAGAATCATTTTTACTTCGGGTTTTTTTTACAAAGGAAAAAAAATCAAGAAACATTTCAACCTGAAACCTCTTTAGTTTCCTGACAGCTCATTTATCCAGCACATTGACAGCTCATCAGGTGGAGAGGCATCCAGCATCTGCAGTTTATTACCCAGATGGAGCCAGGGGACCTCAGGTTTCCAACTGATCACTGGAAAGCTCTATAGTAAGACCTAGTATTTATCTCAATTTATAAGCTTCAGGGACAAGGTTCTTCAGAGAGTGAAAAATCAATGCAGCTGAACGGAAATTAGCAAATGCCAGGGCATTTGCAGAAGCTGGGGATTTGGCCCTTGTTTTGTAATATTTGATTAAAACAGACCGCCACATCCCGAATGCTACACTGCCAAAGTTGAACATCAACTGCATGAACAGCTATGTGGCAGGATGTGGAAAACTACCTTGTGTTAATGATTCTATACTCTGATCAATATTCTACAGTCTCCCCATGAACAAGTTAGTGTTTCACAGAAGATAACACAATGGAAGGAACAAGTATCAAATCACCAGGGCACTGCCAGATTTCATACTGCTACAATCCTGTACTGCAAGCATTTGAAAGGTTGCCTGAAGCAAAATAACAATAATTGAACAAAACATATGCAAAAGAATCTCACTGTTCAATGAAATTTAGCATTTAATCACATGAGTCCTTGCTGTTTGGAGGATAAGAAAGGCAAAGAACTCCAATGAATACTCTTCAATAGGAATTCAATCAGCTTATGGCTGTTTATATCGCATACGGACTTGATCATATGTCTGACTCTTATTTGGTATTTTTTAAAGAATTAATGGTGTATAAATCACATGATTAAAGCCATTGCAGGGTGTTTTATAACTGTAGGCTCTCTTTATAAACCATAGGCTTACTACGTGACCCAAACCTGGCTCTGTTTTGTAACTTTTTTTATTCAGTTGCCAAGAAAATCAACTGGCAATGCTTCCCTAATTGTCTGCATAGACAACTAGAAGGTTTTCAAGGATTCCTCTTATTCAAATCTTTCTACCTGCCTTCATTAAAATTTTGTGAAGCACTGCTGATTAGCCAGAAAGATCTCTACCTTGAACAGCCTGTCCCATCTGTGATTACAAGCCTGTGCTGCTCTCTCCACTGAGACTTCACGGAGGCACCCACTCACAGGGTGAAAGTGCCAGACCTGAGCCCACAGTGACTGCAGTTCTATAGAAACACCCTCTGCTTGCCCACCAATCACAAGTGATTTTTCCCATTCGTGCTTTTACCAAATCCCAGAAGCCTGTTCTGGGTGTCTGATCAGGCAAGTCTTTACCCTCTTATTTCAAGGGGTCTGGAAAAAAATGAAGAATCTTGTAATATGAGACATAGTTCACTAGCATGAGTGTGGAAAAAATCTTTAGCACTGTCAAACCACCTGCTAAAACTCATATATTTAACAAAACCTTATCTCCCTTGATGGCATGAAAAGCTAAGCTCTTTATCCCAAAGGTTTTCTCTGCTCTCATTTTTTTTTTCCCAGATCAATTTCCAATTCTGGTATTTAAAGATGGCTTCAAACTGTTTCAGTCTGTAAAGTACCACCTAATTCATTAGTCTGAGGACAGGAAGTATTCCATCTAAAAACCTCTTCTGCTTGTATGCTGTTGGAGGTTGGAAAGGGTAAAATATCTGGGCAGTGGGGATCATCCAACATAGGCCCAACAAGTCAGCAAAGCCCCATCTTTTTTTCAATATACAGGCAATACAGGAAGAGACTGATAATTAGAAGAATAACAATGAAGTTATTCTCACAGTCAAGGAATAGAAAAGCCTATGAAAGCAACCATGAAGAGAAAGTTCAGAGCCCAGGTACTTCACTCTGAAACTAGAAGACAGTTGAGGGAGAAGGGACATCTGTTCCCAGAACAAAAGGCCAAGAGGGACAGGATGGGGGGAGTTCAGCTTGTTGGAGCCCCCCCTGAGCTGCTACATAAGTTAGTTTTAGCCTGATTGATATGATTTTTAGCTCTCTTTGGAAGACGCATGCATTTGACACTGTGTTGCTTCTACTTACTGTCACTACTAACCCCTTTTTATTCCTCTGCAGGGAAAGCTCAGTCACTGAATCTGTCTACTCCTTCTCCCATCTCCTTCCCTCCCCTCCCCTCTGACCCTTGAAGCCAAGACATGAAGTTACATTTCTCTATTTCTTCCATCAGCTATTGTGGTATGAGAGTTCCACTAAGACATGGGCACGTTCCAAAAATAACATGCGAATAAGGACTTCTGTGTTTTTAAGACCTGACCCAAGATACTTATTTATCCAGAAGTTGAAATTCTCACGAGCAATGGGTGAAATTCTGGGGAGAGGAGATCTGCAGCAGGCCTGGACATAACACTGAATCTCAGGGCAACAAGTGCTATAATATAGGCAATGAAGGATAAGCCATTAACCAAGCGTCAGCAGAAATCTGTACATTAACATCATTTCATAACTCACATCAGTCACTTTTATATTAGAAAGGAGTGAGAATGAAAGCATAGATACACTTAAATAATATTAGGGATTCCTACAAATCCTGGAATGATTTACTACTGACAGTGCAGTAATGGATTGCTTACGGCAAACAGGAGATTCACAGTTTCCCAGGAGGCTTATTCCCCCACTGCAGGATACAAATAATTCCCATTGACTTCAGTGCCTTTTCTGCCATGAAGGACTAGGAATTTATTGGCTTCAGTGGGAGTTACGAATAACTTGCATGAGGAAAATGAAACTCTAAAGAAACAAATTAAGAATTACTCTGTCTACTACTTAAATCTATTTCAAATATTTCTCTCTTTGTCAGCTGCAAAAAAACCCACACTCAGCTCAAACTTACCCATCTATAGAAACTAAAAATTCTAGCAACATCTATAAACAAATGTATATGGTCAGAATAGAGCAGAAGTAGCAACAAAAGCCATAAGAAGCTGAAAGATTTCTCATGGAAGAAGTTCTCTGTAAAATATTTGTCTCTTACACAGATTTCACCAGCTAACAGCCAAGGCTCCTTCACCCTGCAGATGCACACAGGATTCCCTCACTAACACCTTTGTTGTCATCTTGCTGCCATTGTGCATTTTGTTTCATTTACCAATTACATTAAAAAAATCAACCCAAATAATAAGTTCTACTTTTTGACAGTTGTGTGCTTAAATTCCCATCCTGCCCATTTGTACTGCTTGTCTGACAGTGTATCTGGTGCAGAAGAAGAGGAGGAAGACATGTTCTTCTTTGAGAACCATATTTGGAAAAAATTCATTGCTTTAGAGCAGACATAAGGGCTAATATTTAATCTGGTAGAGCAGCAGATGGCCAATCACACAGCTGTTAGCCTACCTAGTCAGGCGTATCACATTTCCACAACAGGAAAGTGTTGTCAAGAAATCAGTGAAATGTGCATGTTCGGCAGCTAAGTGGGTGAGTAAAGGACTGTTACGGATTTCTTACCGCCTCCTCGCAGACATCTAGCTGGGGCAACTCCTAATGACAGAAAACACGGCCAGAGGATCTGCTCCAGTGTAGCAACTCGTATGGAAGGAGACCCTACCACAATCTCCACCGGAATGGCAGCACTGAAGGAATCACTTCTGGAAAGAGGAATTAATAAATTACTCTCAGACATCCTAGGAAGTCTCCCACTGATGTCAGTGAGACTATGCGCATAGGTTAGGGAACAAGCCTGAAAAAGCAGGACTTTTCAACAGGATGAAAATACATATAGTACTCTTTGTGCATAAATCAGTAATTTTATATATGATATAGCATCTGGTTTCAGCTGAGCTTTTCGAAACTAATGGAGACTCACAAAACTGAGTGAACTATGGAAATATATCCTTGTAAACATCACCTTTATGTACCAGACAGGGATTATGCAATGTGTTTGTTATTTTCAACTTCCCATTCAAAAATAAAAATTCTTTTGCTTTGTCAAACTCTACTGCCCTTGTGACATCCCCAAAAGATACCACCATCAGGTGTCTCAGATTGTACTAGAAATGATTTCTAGTCACATAGCCCTCAGTAAATTGAGAGGGGGATTGCATTATGGTAAAGTGGTTTAATAATATCATAGAAAGTCTACACCCAGCTGGAAAGAAAATAGCATCTCCAGAGTATTCAGTACCATACATACTGGCAGGACAGTTTGTGGGCATAGGAATTGCTCCACATATTTATTTTCCTTTTAAGCAGAAACTAGGCCGTGAAAAAGCTAACAGTGTGTACACAAGTTTATAAGCAATGTATTTGCTAGAATCAGTTTGCCTTTGGTGTTGAAGAAGGTGTAGACAACCTGTATGACTAAGTAATACAGGTTCTGCTGGAAGGGGATGAAGTAGAGATGCAATTTTGTAAAGGATTTAGAAGGAAGCCAGAGAAAAAGGGAGGTTTCACTCTCTACTATTTCTTAAAACACCTGCCATTCAGTCAGTTCTTAAAGATCAAAAAGAAAGTATCCTTCCAGAGTTTCTTCATGGGTCCTGGGGCCAGGCAGTTGCTAATCTGGATGAGTGAGAGCATCCACTGCATAGGAAACAACAGCAGGAAGCAGGGAAATCATCTCAGACTTTCCTTGGCTTTACTGTCTGCCTTAATAGGGAGACCCCACCTACACATTTAATAAGGTCAGAGCCATAACCCGAGGCTAGAGGGTATACAGATTCTTGATCATTCCATTACAGTAAGGATGTACATCTCTAGTTAAACTCACAAACAATGCTGAATAGCTACTCATAAGATTAACAGGACCTCCCACTTCATGGAAACAGTGACTGTTTACATAATATGTAATGACAGTAAATCATAACAAATCCTAGGAGAAAACTCCAGTGAGAGATAAAATAACATGACCTTCTGATTTTTCTTCTTTTCTCAGTCTTACAATCCATGTCTTTATTCCCCCATCCTGTAAGGATTTCTGCATATGCTTAACTTTCAGCACATCATTAGTCCCAAAGGTTCCCATTAGTCTAAGTGCAAAAAAGTAAGGGCAGGCATAAGAGAATGTCCTTTTTCAAGCAGTGCCCAACATGGTAGGATCCCTCTTCATAGCCTGAGTTCCCTACCACTGTGATATAAATAATACAATACATTCATACATTCCACTTTGCAAGGTTAAACAATTAGCATTCTAAATACAGGGCTGGTATATGGTAACACCACTACCGATCTCCATTACTGTGCTGAGCTAGACCAGCTGAGGATCAGACCCTGCCTAAGGCAGCGAGTAGTTTGCAATATGCAAAGGAACTAACCAAACATACTTCTGTGGGGAGAAGATTTGCAATTGGACAACCGATTTCTGAAACACATCTGTCAGTTAAAATTAATTACTGAAGAATGTCCTGCATGAGAAATTCTCGTTCTATTGTTTGCTATATTATAGTACAACATCGCTTTCGCAAGACAAACAGACTTCATTACTTTTCCCCTGGGAATGCCTCCACTCTCTTTTTGTGCATGTGAGCACATAGTTACACAACCAGAACTCAGATTCACTTAAAACGAACCATTCTAGTGCTTATTCCCTGACAGGACACTCCTGTGAAAAAAATACCTATTCCCTACTAAGACAACAGAAGCTAACATGTCAGGCCTGAAAGCCACTATGTTAGGTGCTGTACCAACAAGTGAAAAAAAAGACAGAGCCTACTCCTGAAGCTTTCCATCAGAAGTGTGCCTGCACTGCATTACAATGTGGGACTTTGAAGGGAAGGGACTGCCTGTAGCAGATGTGCAAGGCTTGGTGCAAAAGGTCTGCATGCCTGCCAGGGGCCACAGGAATGCAAATCCTTCACATCAGTGCTAGAAGGAGGTGATGCACATCCTGAGAGCACTGTCTGCAGCCTTCTGCCAGCCCTCTCGATGTGGCCTGGGTGTCCAACACAGCTTGGAGAGTCCTCCTGCAGAGCCTCCCCATGCAGTCGGCGATTAGGAGAGGGTTCCAGCTGCTCTTTTAATGTTATTAGTGATTTCATCGTCCAACAAAGAAACAAAATTCAAAACAAGGACTCCAACGTGAATTCACTACACTTCAGCACTTGCCCAGCTCCGATCTATATGGCAGCTAAAACATCTCGTGGAAAAGAACAGACTTTAATGACCATGTGTCCTTGGGCTCTGGAGTGTGGGCTACAGCGACTAATAATAGATGAAAGTTTACATGTTTTTCTTGTGTTTCTGCTGGGGCTGCTGTGTCATTAATTCAGCTTGTGCCTGGCTATTTATGTTAAACATTCCCTTTGTGGCTTTCTCTAAATCTTAAATTTTGCATGTGACCACATGTAAATGTAAATGTGTATTTTTATGGTCCTGTAATCTCAATGCTTTTAAATCCCAATTGCCTGCAGGCATACAGGGAGCTGAAGCAGAAAAGCTTGGTCAGTTTGTGATCATTTAGAGCTAGTTTATTTGCTCTTTCTGAGTGAATTCAGTTCCTGTAGAGGTTTTTGCCTTTCGAGTAATAGAGTAAAGATAAGATCTAGGAACCTAATTAACCCTGCAGGGCCTGTGAACAAGGCTCATTAGAAAACAGTCAAACACATTTATATTTAAATACCTTATTTACAGGAATTCATATCATATTTCTGAACAGCAGATATACATGCCACACACTCATACCTTTAACCACTGTAAACCATTTCCTTAAATAAAGCTGAAAAATGCATCAAGATTCAGCTCAAAGTTATACTTTTATACTTGTACATTGCCTACAGTTTGAAAGACTACACAGTAATAAATTAAAGTCCTGACTGCAGGACACTGTAAGCTATAGTGTCCTTTCACCTGCACCCAAAAAAAAAGTGCATGTGTTCCACAAAACCAGCGTTATTGCAGCCCACATCCTGAACAGTAAACACCATTCTGAAGCAACGTCTCTGGGGACTTTCTCATCTGCTCAAGGCAGTGACAATAAGATATATATGATCATAGCTATCTCTGAGAACTTCTGGGAAGACTTCATAATGAGTCAGAATAAGGTTATTAAAAACCTCATTCTAAGGTTACTTTGTACCTCTGTAAATATTTTGGGTCAGACAGTAACAAAGCATGGGTTCTAATACTCAGTGCCTGTGAATACATACAGGTACTTGTCATACAGATTCCAGTTATTTGAGAACAAAAGTATCTTCAGCAATTCTGAATTCTTCATCGTTCCTAACCCTTCACTCCTTCCACCCCCACCCTCGTCACAGAGAGACCAGAAAAGCCAAGCAAAGAGAGATCTTTGGAAATAACTGACCCAATTTTCTACTCTTAAGAAATGTACAGGAAAAGAAATAATCATTTGTGGGCACAACTGGATCACAATTTGTAGTTCAAATCCATATCCTCGAAGTGCCAGCACTTGACATATCCCGTTGATCAAGGACTTCAGGAGCCAACAGCCTGATGCTGATAATTAGCCCCTGCCTCATATGTTGGTGCATTACTGGGTGCAGCTCTACATATGTACTGTGTACACGGTGGCTTAAAAGCTAGAAGAATCAGTCTTGCTTCTCCTGACATTTTGAAGGAATGCCTGGATTCAGAATTAGGCTTGGTCAGTACTTAACTTTGTTGTAAGTGACTGCCTGCCCAGTGAGTAAGATAAATGATGCCACTGGGACTCAAATGTATCTTAAAATTAATCATTTGCTTAATGGTTTTCCTGGAGAAGGATGGGTTTAAATACAAATTTAAGGGCATTTTCTGCTGCAAGGCTTGTGAGAGTGAAGATCTTGTCACAGAGAGATTCTAAGCAAGATAGACCTACATTGTGTCACGGATATTTTAAAATCAAAGACATTATAAATTTAATTCATTTTAAATTCTTTATCCAGACACAATTGGTAAAAGCAAGCAAATCTTTACACTGTAAGTTCTTCAAGCAAGGAATGAGTTTTGTTTGGGATTTATATGGCCTTCAATAAAACAGGACTGGGACTAGTCTAGGACTGGGGCAACTACACTGTAATGCTATACAAATGAATGTAATTGTGGTTTTTTAAAAACCCTTAGCTTAAAATTCTGTTTTAAAGGCCTGAAATGAATATTTTATTAGCCAGTTTAAAATCATGCCATTTAAAAAAGACAAAACCTCGACTGCTTCTATAAGTAGATCCATGATTTATATTATGAATCACTTTGGCTAGAGCAGGAAAATCCCAAATTAAGTTACTCTTCAACCTGCACTAATAAATCCTGTACTGACATGAATTCTTTTTTTCAGTGCTTCATTTTCAAGGAGTCATGTGGTTTTTTAATAATCAGTCTTGTTGTTTCCTCTTCATCCTATTCAACAAAACAGTGATAACTGCAAAAGCATCTTAGGCAACACACAGCAACTTCAATGAAGCACTGAGAAGTATCTGTGAAATCAAGTTTAATGAGATATCAAAATATTACATCTGCAAGTCTTGGCTGCTGGACAGTACTTTGGAAAGCAAAGCCAGTTTCCCTAGTCCAGATTAGTCAACATCAGGTTCATTGGTCTAACATTTCACAAAATATTTTCCCACATTTGTCCGACTGCAGTTTGAAGGGTGTAGCTGACAACATAAATGTGCCCTTAGGTGAAAATCCCTAAACATTTCCCTCAGCGATCTTTTCTTCTGGACGTTACCATTGCAGATGTCTGTAATCAAGAGATCTCTATGGACCTGCTAATTATTCCCTAGGCCTTTCCATTGGCAATAAAAATCCCATTTGTCGCAGCCTGTTTGCAGAACTGCTTCCATTTCCACAGCAGTGGCATTAATTAGCAAAAACCTGTGAAAATTGTTGGAGTTTATACATTCAAAAAAAGCCACTAACCATTGCTCCTAAATATTCCTATAAATCCAGCCATGGCAACAAGTCCTGAAAGTCCAACTTTCTCAGTTGGAACAATTTTTCATGCTTGTAGCAATAAGTGGGAAATAATGGGGGTCTCACATTCACATTAGGGAAGTTGCTTCTGTGACCTCTTCATGCAGATGGATGGTGAATTTCTCAGATAATAAATCACAGTTTCCTGATGGTACAGTGGCATCTCTTGCTGAGGCTCGTAGAGCTGCTGGCTGCCCTCTATTCAAAGGCAGCAGGCCTCTACCCTGCAGGATGCTTTCTCTACAAATCCCTCAGTCACGATCAGGAGATATTAGGGCCTCTATAAACTGCCCAGGCATTTTGGGGAGCAGCCAGCATCCTGCTGGGAAATGGACACTTTTCAACTTCATTGACATCTGTCACGCATACAAAGAATAGAAAGCTATCAGGAAAAAAGCCACGTTATGAGTTTCCCATCAGCAGGGCCAGTTAAGTCTTTGTTCTTAAAAGATATTTAAAAGGTTCATTAGCGCTACCTTGCTTAATAGTATCTTTACTAAGAGAATCTTACCTTTGGGTTTTAACGACCATAGAGTGTTCCCGTTTCTTGATGCTTTTTGCATTGGGCTAACTTCCCTGTAGGAATTTCAAACAAAAAAAAAAAAAAAAAAAGCTGTGATGCTAGTTTTTCCATGCAGTTTTTATTAACTTTCTTCCGAATAAGTCCCTGCAAGGAAAACGACACCGATTTTTATTATCAGAAATATATTTATTAAGTGACAATCTAACTCCCAGAATAGCAATACATTCATTTTTTTGGAGTTAAAGCTTTTTCCCAAATGACCCTAAAATAAGCATGGGAAACCAGCACTGTAAATACAGTAACGAACTTCAAGTGAATATACTTTTTTCTCTCAACATATTGCCTATGTTAAACACCGTTTGGGGGATAGGGCTGTCAATTATTGTGCTTATATAACATATGGATAAAACTTAAGGTGATGCTCTCTTGTTATTTATAATCATTTTTAAGTGTCTTATATGCAGACCACAAAACTTCAATAGGAATTTCCCCCCCTATGAGTGCAACATACTTTTTCAGTTCCTTCTTTATGCAAGTATTTCCCTCATAAAGCAATAGAATCCAGTAGGTAAAGGCACCTGGGTAGGGAAACAAGAATTTTCAGCTGTAGCTCTGACAAGCTATGGGAACATGGGCATACTTCTGGGACACAGTGTCTTCAAATGCTGATGATGCATAATGTAGATGTTTTTATATGGCGTTGTGATACCTAATGATGAAAAAAATTTAACTGCTTTTGCACTTATCACAGAAGTCAATATAATTGAGTTTTCTCTATTGACTTCAGTAGAGTCCGTGTAATTTATGTAACGGTAACTGAAAACAGGATTTGGCCAACTGGCTTCAGTCTTTTTACTGGTTCCATCCAAGTCAACTAATTTCAACAGTGAGGTGAATGAAGCAAGCAGGACTGGGCCACAGATTAATATTTTATACA
Organism: Charadrius vociferus; assembly: GCF_000708025.1. Taxonomy (NCBI): domain Eukaryota; kingdom Metazoa; phylum Chordata; class Aves; order Charadriiformes; family Charadriidae; genus Charadrius; species Charadrius vociferus. Next base: position 6,751,564 of record NW_009648550.1, on the reverse strand, counting down.
AAGACAACATTGAGCTTGATCCGGCAGAAGTATGGGAGATAATATACTTACCCAAATAAAAACTGGGGGAAAAATCTCAACATGCCTGCTTAGCTGCAGTGACAAAGCCCTAGTACTGCATAGGCACCTGGGGAAAGGGATTTAGCTGCTGGTGGCTGGACAAAGAGGAGCAGTGACAGGCTGAGATCATCAGTCACTAAATGCTGACCATGGTATAATATTTGCAATTTAAGATTAGATGTAAGATTAGATGAGTAAAGGATAAGGTGGACTTCGAGATAGGTCCTGGTGAGCTTTACAGCAGAACACTAAGCCCAAAGCCAGCTGGTGCACTGTTTTCCCAAAGCAGCATAAGAGCCCAAGACTCATACAAATGACACACACCTGCTTAAAGCCATCGCAACAGAGAGTGATGAAGGGCAACCTGGTAATGGAAAGCAGTCTGGACCCCTCCATTAGGTGATAGATTTTTAATAACCTTTCCCCCGCTTCTAGTTAGAAGACTTTTTTCTAAAGGCTGACCCTAACTGAGCAAACTTAGCAGCAATGTCAAATTTAGGAGTCTTCAAAGTTTTAATGGAAAACACTATCAAATTCTGTTGGGCAGAAAATGTGCTTTTCATGAAGAAAATATCTTTGTTAAAAATTAACATACTGAAAGCATTAAGATGGTGTTTTAAAAGACTAGGCTCATTCCGAACACCTTAAAGCAAAAGTAACTACAGCATTCCAGAAAAAAGTTTTCATTCAGTCAGGAGTTTAACAGTTAACTACCTTTAAAGGTCCAAAGTTTAATGATTCAGACCCTGGAATGACTTTTTAAAACTGCCTAATTCTACTAAAGTGTGTAATTTTTTATAGGAAAAGGGCTTTTCTGAAATAAAGCTGCAACTTCTATCTTTCTTATTATGATTTCATGGATTACCCACAGAATGTAGTTCACCACACACTGCAGTTTCTGGGTGTATGTGAACAAGGCACAAGGCTGATGGAGCTCAGTTTATCACCATCAGTGCAACCTGTGCTCAGAGCTCAGGTTTGGAGCACAGGATAACCCCATGAAGTATTTAAGCATACATTTCATATTCTAGGATACAAACAGTGCAACCAAAGTCAAAGAGCCTGTTCAAATGCTTAAAAGTACTCAACAACCACAAGCATTTTGCTACATGAGGCTAAAGTACTCCCTGTCTTGCTGGATCAAACTGTGATGTAAGGGCAAAGAATTGTAAAATTGCAACACAGCCAAACTGAGCCACAGACAGCACTGAAGTAAGTCAGTGGTCTTCCTGGTTAATGCTAAAGCTACTCCATACAAAACATTTAAAATGTCAATGCTTTAGTTATGTATTGACTTTACTTGCAAAAAAGGGAAACGATTCAAATAATTCAAAAAGGATCCTTCTGTTTTTTAACACAGCTTCAATATTGCAAACCTCAGATTTTCAAAGGGTTGTTTTGTTTTCTGTTTATTTTCTAGAAACGGTCAAATAAACTATTGTCCTTCTACTCCTTCTATCAGACTGTACCTTTTTCTGAACAGCTGCATCTTTTATAACTTTATATGGAGGGCATTTCATCACCAAGATTTGAAACAATCTAGATATTCTGGAATAGAAATACTCGAGAAGTGTCCTTAACAATCTGCAAACATCTACATACACTAAAGAAGCGCATTTAATACTAACAATCAGTGCACAGCTAAAGTCTTAAGGCAAATAGGACAGATTCTGAATCACAGGCATTTATAGGCTTTGATTTTATATCATCAGGTTCTCTTTCTAGCATTATAATATAGCTTCAGAAATAATCTGATACTATTGTTCCCACATGCCTCTGTATAAGAAACTGCCATCCTTCTTTTACCTGTTGTCTTATTCCATAGAGGGACTTCTGGGTTCTTGCTTTGTTTAGGAAAATCCTACAGAATTCTGAACATGCCTTATTGTCATTCAAGCACATTTAAAAGCTAAGGGATGTCCCTCGTCTCCCTGGACCAAATAATTTCCTCCATATAAACATGCTTAACATTTTAAAACTCCATGTGCCCATGAAAAAATCTGGCAACATTTTCCCCAGGATTCTCTAAAGAAAATGTGGATACTTTGTACTCCTTTGCTGTAAAGGGGAAAATTCATTCATCCTCTGCAGTTACTGCAGAAGATAAGCTAATGACCCAAGATTTGCAAGGGGACTGCCCCACGCTGCGGCTTCCAGCTTTGTAACAGCCACAAGGAAGGTTTCACTTGTCTCATTAACTTCGCCACTGTACCAATCAGAAATTTATTATACAGTACTTTTCTCTTTCAACTTTTGCAGTTCATATACCTCAGCAGGAGCCTGGACACAATGACCCAGGACGCCCCTTCCAGTCCTAGGTTCCTATGAGATGCATGAAAACAAATCACAATGGTCCAAAGCAGTATTTTTAGAAATTTTAAATTAGATGAAGCACAAAAATGGAACATGTAATTACAACAACAACCTGCAATGTAATATGACAGACACAAACCATATTGTGTTGTATATAAACTATACAAATATTTCCACTTGATTTCCTGAGGAAATGAGGCTTATGCAGTCAAGCCATCTGTCTGTTCATGTCTCCCCCTAATAACTTTCAAACTGACAGGCACATTTTAATGCAAGTTGTCAGGGGAGAAGCAAAAGACTTGAGATAAAGACGTTCCTACAGGTCTTGTCATTGCACAGAGGAAAGAGACCTAGATTAGTGTCCCTAGCTAAGGAAAATCTCCTTGAAGGTGTGCGATCAAATGGTTACTTGTCCAATCAGTACAAGTCAGCTTATTTCTAGCCTTCGAATCAGTACATGTATAGCTCCATAGCAGATGCAGCAGAAGCTGCCTTTTGCCCTTTCTGGTCATGAGTGGTTCTAGGAAGGATCTGAGGGTCTCATGAAGGTCCCTAGAAGGTGTGTGGGAGACAGGGGATACAGTTCCACAGGAAACTGAGCTTCTGCTGCTCCTGGAACAGCTCCTTAGATTTTTTTCACAAAGAGAACAGCATCATTTCTGATTTTAATTCCTTGGCTCGACTATTTCTGCTCTGTCAGTTCTTCTGTTGGCCTCAAACGGCTAGGAATCCAACACACAGTCATTCAAGATTGCTTGGTCATACTACTGGCTGCATTTTTCATTAGAGATCAAGAAATTTATTACTGAGCTCAGCATTCCCTCAGACACTTCAGATACTCTTCTAGAGAAGGCACGTCCCATTCTCCTAACTTTCCAGTAATTTATTAAACCATATGAGTCCCTGCTGATATACAAGGTTTGCTCTTTCTCACAGTAAAGTTAAATCTACCTAATTTTATTCTTTTGCCACCCTTTGCTGGAGGGTGTCCTTTGGAACCAGTTCATTTTCCAACTCCCAGTTACCTTCCTCCCCCCCTGCTCCTGCCTTCTCTTTTTATTCCCAGATCACATACACTAATACTGCCATATTCAGAGGTGTTCTGAGACACCTGTTAAACTCATGCTAAGTGGAAAGCAAAATGAGAAGACGGTCCTTGAAGCTGTGCTGCTGACATGCATCATATGGAAAAGTTTTGTGAAAGTGGCTGACTTCAGCATCCCATGGAGCATTCTAAATCCTGTCACTGCACTTGAAAAAAAACCAAAAATTTTGAATTAATACGTCTGGGTGCAAGAAAAATCACTCTGAAAAAAAGAACTAACGCTCTGAAAAACATCTGACATAGTTTTCAAGCTGCTAAGAAAGTCAAATAGAGCAGGTAGTGCAGCAACTTGAGAACTGAACAGAAGAAAAAGAAAGCTTTAATCCAAATGTACCTTGAAGTACAATACGTATGGATCCAGCAAGGCCTGTCCTCTTAAGTTAACAGCTGTTAAGTACCTACCCACAGGGAAGAAGGACAGATTCATTGCATGTGAGACAGACAGAATACTGATGCCAAGTTGGGGAGTCTTTTAAAAGTCCGATCAATTCAGTCAATAAATTAAAGACCACAATGCTTTACTCACTTGGGATGGAAAGCTTCCTCCCCTTCCAAGTTATCTGACACTTCTTTTGAGGAATTACAGTATGCATAAAGGATTTCTAGAGATTGTGATTTTGAAAAAGGTTTACATTTGCATTCTTTGCTGAAAGTGAGTTACTTGCTGGGGATGTAGTCATATTTTTATAGAATTCACCAGCAGACTTTATTTTTAGTAACCGTTTAACCATTCTGCCAACAGAGCATTACTCTTAAGAATTAATGAATGGATAATGTTTTCAAAATAGTGTTTTTCAAGAACGAAGCAAAAATGAAAGTGCAATCAGGGCATCTGAACAAACAACACATCATCCTCCAAACCCAGTGTTATAACTCAGTTGGGCACTGTTGCTGAAGTCAGACTGTTATTTGCATGGATATGAATTGTGAGAATTGGTCTTTTTTCTTTTTAATGAGTTATTGATTTTACAAAATCACTCAAGGCAGAAAATCCATACATTAACAGGCTGGCTTCACTTGCCAAGATGTGTTATTTTATAGCACTACTGAGAAAATTCCATGCATAAAGTCCTTTCACCTACTCTAGACAAGACAGATCAATGTGCCTCTTAGAGATCAACGCTTTACAGTACTGATCAATAAGAAAATACCTGAGAGACTCCTCCCTCAGAGGGATTAAGTTGTTTACACTTTTTCAGTATGACAAAGACCTGAGATACAGAACTAGGGGGCGAACTAGATGTCCTATTTATTGTACACAGAGCTCTCATAGATTTCCAGCAGATTTCTTTGTATAAGAAATTCCAGGTCTTGAAAACTACGAACTTGTGAGACTGTAAAGGAATAGACTATTAAACTCAACAGGATGTTAAAGCAGATGTGTTTTTGAAGGGAAAAGAGAAGAAAAGCAGCAAGATGCCAGAAAATAGAACTCCCTTAAAACAGTTGAAGCACACGAGCTATAGCTTCAGTTCAGGAAATCATCCCTATTCCAAATAGGTGTTTATGCACACAATTACATGTTGTCCATAAGAAGGATGGATTTCAGTATGTGTTTAAATGTTGTCAGAGTCTGGATTGGTAGACTTCAATAAAATAAATGTGTTCAAATACATTTAGAGAATATTCCTGAATTTAGGAAATGCAACGGTAACAAAATTCAAAAGGAATTTTGAGGACAATTTTTTTTTGTCTGGGCTCACTTGTTTTTTAAATCCTGACACCCACCCCACCCCCTCAAAAAAAAAAAAAGTATAAATTGATTATAAATTAAATTCCTACTTCAACTATCTTAGGTGTTAAATGTACTCACTTCCCTGTGACTTGTTAACTGACAAATATTTCCAAGTTAAACATTGATCTTCCTTTGCCTCCTTTCACTCCTGTCTTGAGCAATCTCTCAGATTGGGGGATTACAAAAGGAGTACATACATATATCACTCATTTCAGGTTTCATGGACTTCGGAATCATTAGGTCTTTATACAGTAAACCTACAACAGCCAAGTCAGACTACATCTTTAGAGAGTGCTGTTGCTTTGAAACCGAAGTAGTTAAAATTAGCAGAGGTGCGATCTGGCCCACTATCTGGCAGGAAATAGTTTTGCAGAGATAACTGAGTGGAATTCTATGGCATACATATGGTCATATTAGATAGTCTTGAGTTTCCTTCTCATCTAAAATCCATTAATTTGGTTATGTTTCCTTGGTAAATGCAAGAGTAAGTTTTGACGAGATGCAGATATATTCGCATCCTCATGATATTTCTGCTGTACCTCTTGAACTCGATATTGTCCCAACTTTGGACTAACTTCACTGCAATTTTACTGCTTTCTGTTTATGAAAGTAATCACACAAATGAATATAATAAGCACAACATCCTATGAAAAACATTTAAAAAGTAAAATGTCAGTGAAGTAGACAAAGTCCAGAACAAAAATCTTCTGAATTTTGTGTCTGCTTTGCTACTTGCTCCCAAGAGCCAAGTTACTTGCTTCGTTTTTCTGACTCATTTTTTTCCTTGAAAGTACAAGAAAAACCCGCCTGCCTGCTTTTCTCTCAAGCATATTGTAAAAACTAATTGATTTTTGTGCTTGCTTGGTTTATTTATTTTACTCAAATTTAATAAGGCCTTTATCCAGCAAAGCTCCTAAGCGTTTGTAATTTGTAATTTGTAACAGCCTTCTGTAAGCACAGAACACCTTGAACCTGACCTTCCCAACTGTGATTTTTCATCTTGCTTTCTGTGCACTCACTGAAGTTTACCAGTGCACTTAGGGTTCTTGTTAAAATGGATTTACACTTCTACACTTACAATGAGACTATCTCTAAGAGCAAACCCGCCCTCCAGCTTGGCTTCTTTGGACACAGTGGAGACTGCACCAGTGAATGCAGAGAAGAGAGAAGTTTGTTGGAGAGAGACATAAGGGAGTTGAATGGCTCTTTATGTTTCTTCTGCAATGAAAAGAGTAATGATACATAAGGGCAGAAGAAAAGATTTGAGATACTATGGGTTCTTCAGGTTTAGGCAGGGGTCACCTACTCTGGTTTCTAAGGAAAGAAGCAAAGAGTAGTCCAGTAGTCATACACCACAAGGGGTATGCAAACCCCAGAATTTAAGTGCCTAAATGACACATTTAAGGCTTATGAAAACTACTTTCAAGAGGCTCCGATATCTATCAGTCAGACTCTCATTAGCAAATCAGACTACAGCATTAAGCGACGTTGCTATTATGAGTGAAGGAGGATGTTGGTTAGGCAGAGTACTGTCTCCCTTTATTTGGAACAACTTCTGAGAACTGTAAAACAATAGGAATAAAGTGAACAAAGACAACATTCTGTGTGGAAGAAAGAATAATTTGAAAATCCCACCAAAGTTAAAGGCCTTCAGAAAGACAGAGTAGAGATAAGGGAAGTTTAAGCAGTAACTTGCCTTTCTAGCCAACAGGAACATGCTCTCCTTTCAGGTAATGGCTGCTTCTGAAGCCATAGATGATTTAGCTAGTTTAGTTAACTCAGGCAGGGGAGGGAGACTATTAAATGTACAGGAGTACTATACTGAAACAGTACAGAAAAAAAGATGGAAATTTTCAGTTACTAATTGACAGCTAGTATGAGGGTCAAGCTGATACTATAGTGTAGGGGGGGAAAGAGATATTGTTAAAAGATTTAGGAATAACCCAACTAGAACTTGCCAAGAAAAGAAAGCCACTCTACCCAAACTGAAACTTAGGGGGCAGGGACAGTTCTGACAGATATGAGAGACAACAGAGAGAGAGACACTCGTGGCAAAAATATCAGAGTTCTCAAAAACAAGACACAGTTTGGGAATAAGAGAAGCCAAGACATCATCTGGTATTTGGTAAAAGATACCAGAACTGCAATGGCTCACATCATTTTGGCATTTGCAAAATCTTGAAGGGAAGTACTGGAGAAAGTCCAGTACAAAGTCCATGGTCACTGCATGACTAGCTCAGAAAAGGTTGTAGGACTCTAAGATAATGCTGCAGAGGATCAACTGACTGCTGAGAAAATGATTGTTTTATTCAAGATGGACAGAAATGTGCAAGACAGTTTGATCCCAGAAAAAAAACAATATTTGTGCTACCTCATCAATATTAGCAATGACCATCGAAAACAGCCAACAAAAAGGCAAAACTCTTCTCTGTACTAAGGAAATGTAAACTTAGCATTGAGGTAGACAAACCAGAGAGATATATTGTGTAGCAGTACCAAGAGAAATTATCTGCTATGGTAAAAAACATGTTCCTGGGTCTTCTTAAGAGCGTACATTCACTGCAGGGTTACAGGACAGAAACAAATGAACACTTTGTTGTGAACTTTCAGGGGCAAGCAACTTCTCTGAGTAAACTTAGAGAGCCCAAACACATGGTATTTTACACTCCTGGGAAAGTGTACCTGGAAGCTACTAGAATATTTGAATAAGATCATTGTTTGAGAATAAGCGGAAGAGCCAAGAGTCAATTCAATCATCAGTTCAGATTAAGGGGAAAAAAAAAAAAAAAAAAAAAAGAGTTCTTTAGCTGCGTATTGGCACCTCTGTTCTCCCCCAACAAAAAAAATCCCTGAACCTTCAAATGTGCTCACTCAAGCAGTCAAAGAGATCAGACACAGAGATCCATTGGGAGAGTAGTACGCGATATGAAGATAATGCTCAGTCTAACCATCCATACTGATCTGAGAGGACAACGGCAGGGAACAGACCCAAGGGCAAACCACAGTAAAACCCAGAGAAAACCAGAGGTACAACCTAGATGTGCCAGACCCAAGGTGTGACAGCAAACTTAAATCTTAATTTCCTTGGAAATTTCTATGGTGGGTACCAGCACAGCCTTGACAGCTGGCACGCTGAGGTTTCTGAAGATTCACAGCTTGCTGTAATGGCACAAAGCATCCTGAACACTGAATGAATATTACTACTTAGTTAATAGATATTCAGACCACATAAAATGCTGTATGAGGTTAATGTTTTGTAGGAAACTATCTTTGATATAATTGATTATGAGCAAGTTGGAATTTCATATATCACACAGTCTTATATTAAGCCAAGCTAGGGCTGTCAGACACCTTGGCTCCAACCAATTTCTGCATGGCAGAGGACAAGATGTTACTCCTGCTTTTTACATGTTTCTCAGTAATGATAGTCCTCTGCCAAAACTTGCAAGGTTGTACCTATATCAAGTTCATGGTGAATGAGGTAAGGCTCTGCTCACTCTGATGTAATCTGAAATAAATGGGATGGACAAGTGATCAGATTAAAGAAGTGGGTCAGATCTGCCACTGGCGCCACTCCACTGACGTCAATGGAACTAAGCTGATTTACACCAGCCGAGTATCTGACCTGGAGGTTTCAATGTATTTAGACAAAATAAATGAAAATGCACATAAAAAGCTCTCCTTGGAAGATCCCAAGTCCAAACCCCTCATTCCTAAACAGAGTAAATAAATTACAAGAAAGCAGTTACTGTAGACATCACTCGTTACAAGTCAACAATGAACAGAATAAAGGTCAGGCCACCCTAAATCTTTAATTGCCCCTTACACTCCTGAGTGACAAAGAAACTGATAATTCAGCACAAAATCACCTTAACTCTGACCCAAAACAAATATCTTAGCAGTAACCGTTCCTGGAATGAACAGGTGCTGTCCTTTGCCTCATGAAACATTAACTTCAATCCACATGAGGCAACTGAGGCTACAAAATAAAGTTCTGCCCAGAACTGGTTCATACCTTTATTGCTGAAGAAAAGCAGTGTTTGTGGTTTATATACGGAACGCAAACACTTTCTGAAAACAAATCTACATGCATAGATAAACTTTCAGGTGTTCCTCAGACTTAAGGTCACACTCCCACATCCTTCTCCTAACTCTACTACAATTTCGTTTGGAAATGTCTTTATAATTGCTGTTCTTCTAAATAATACTTTGAAAATATTACAGTTGGACAATATGTGTGCATTGTAATACTTCATAACTTCGTTGCTAATGAGAAAATATTTAGCTGTTGATAGTGTAAAACAACCATAAGAAATGGAAAATCAGGATTACTATTATGAAATTATAAATCGGACACATTTCTTTGCATCTAGGAAAAATGGGACATAACCTCAAATTGTTGGAAATCGCTGTTGCCCTGTAGAAATTACATAGCTTTGCCACTTACACAAAGTCAGTGTTTGCTGTGGTGCATTTATCATACCAAAAAATAAAACATACCCTCGGTTATTTAAGGATAGAAGAGGCAGAATTTCAGATGAGTTTAGATATACTTATTTTCATGAATGACACCACGCTGTATGTACTCCACACAAAAGCACTCTAACCTGTGTTTCCAATTTACTTCAAACTTAGCAATTCCTAGATGCTTCTGTTCACACTGTGTTGGCTTAAAGCACAGATGTTTCTGCTGATCCCTAAAAGAGAGCTGGAGACTTTACCATGTCTTAAAAGTCCATCCGAAATCATACATTCAAGAAACAGTCATATTGTCTTGCTGGACATACAAACTTAGCCTGGCCTCTCCCAAGTCTCTACTCCTTGTGTCTGCCACAATAAACTGAGGTGTGTTTTACATATACAAACTCCCCCCAAAATATTTGCTAAGTAAATAGATTTGCTTGTATTTATATTGTTGATTTTTTTTCCTCACAGAAAAGTAACTATTTTCCACTTCTACACTTCAGCCTTAGTTTTGAGGTCTTACTGATTTTGCTTTCTGCTGTTTTGGGACTCAATCTACACACACTTTGTGCTACAGAAAGGATGAGCAAGCATGCAAACCTGGCAAGGCTGACTTGCTAGTCTAATCTTTCCTCCTCTACATGCAATTATTGAAGCCTTCTTTCCCGCCATGTGTTTGTGCACTAGAAACCCTCCTCTTCAAACATCTGCCCTGGGTAGCTGTATGCAGAATAAGTCTTGTGTTGAACTTACGCTGCCAGCATTCCTAAAATGCTACAGCTAAGCACAGAATTTGATCTATAGCACACTGGAGAAAAAGTTCAAACACAAAATGAGATATCCATTCCCCAATCTGAATTCCAATAAGCAATTTCCTTTTCCCAGTGTACCACAGATTCTCATCAGATAGGCAATAACAGACAGAAACCTTGCCAGTTCTTATTTTTTTCTATAACCCATAACATTTCTTCAAGCAATTGTACAGATTTCAGGCTTCCCTTTGATCGGTCTTTGCAACAATGACTCTGGGCCTTTGCCTAGGTATGATTCCTCAATCCCAATACATACAATGGAAGTGCCCTAGTGCACAGAAAGCCTTCTCATTAAAGCTCTAATCTGTTCCACTACATTCTTGCAAGACAGAATTATCCAGCTTTAAAGCATGCCTCAATAGTGAGCCGTAATAAGACTGATAGAAACAGCTTAAGTAATTGGATTGCTATATGGTATTGAATGTCTGACAACAAAAGATATCAATCTCTATTCTACTACCGAATCTTTGTTCCAGCAATGAATTCATTTAGTAATGCACTTGGAAGCTTGCAGTCCCTGCAGGAGAAATAACAGACTGCGGACACAAAAGCAGGGCCATCTGATGAGCACAGAGAAAGCGACTCTGCCATTCCAAGAAGTTAATTACAGTGAACAAAAGCACAAGACTATGACTTGTTGACCATTACCATAATCACATTACTATAGTCGTCTTTTATTCCCAGCGGCAGAGGGTCTATTCTTTCTTTCCATTTGGCACTGTGCATCATATTTGTGTTTTGTCACCTGAAATGTATTGTAGAACAGACCTCCCTCTAAAGATAGCTGGAAACATCACACTTCTGCTTTGGTGCTGTTCCCTTTACAATTTATTCTTTCAAGGCTGTTTTACGAATACTGTAAGCAGTTTACCTTTTTTTAGCTTTGAACAAAGATAACAGCTCCCAAGATTTTCTGCAAATGAAAATTTGTAAGAATGATTGCCTACGAAAGCTTGTGCTTATGACGTGATACTGCTATGTTTTATGTATATTATTGTAACTCAGACATGATAGAATGGTTCATGACATACTGTTTACACCCACACCACTTTTACAGCTAAACATGTCCTGCACTTGCATATATTTAACAATGTTTTAAATCCTTATGGTTACTCCTGAGTTACTCCGCAGTAAGGTCCCTTCTAATAACACGTGACAAATATTTTGCTTCAGACAAAAGCAAGACCTTTAAAATGGATGACTTGATGGAAATGGCACTGGAACCCAGTGTTTTCATATCTATTAGACATAGTAACATACCAGGGGGGTAGGATACCTAGAATCGAAGGAGCTGGGTGGCATCTGTGTCTGAGAAAACCCTCAGCTTTTGATTTCCTATGCCAGGGGACAAATTTTTAACTGCTGTACATCAGCCTAGCACAAAGTTAATATATCTGGTTCCAATAACTCCACACATTTCATACAAAATACAACCAAAATAAAACGTAGCTAGATCTCTTCTTCTTCAAAGTAGCTTAAATGGCACAGTGAATTAATTCCCAACCACTTAGAATTACTCAAGTGGTGCTGTGCCAAAAGCTGTATGAATTTATTTTTTTAACACTACGATCAGCTTCAGTAGAGCAGTTAAGCACTGCCCAGTTCAGAGGACAGGGAGAAATGGGATTGTTTGCAGTCAAAAAGGCCAGAGCAGTGTCCATTCCTCCCAGAAAGCTCCAGAAAAAAGATCCCCAAGTGCTCTCCAAGAAAAGGGAGAAAGGAACAAAAACATGGGAGAATATCAAGATCACCAACTTCCTCCGGTGTTCAACCAGTGGCCAGGAAGAAAATGGGCAAGTAGCAGGAACCTGACTGCAATCCATCATGGATTCATAGTTTCAGTACAAAGGGCCCGATATCTCTGCTATTTAACTTAACATAAGGATAATAAATTAGCAGAACTTTTAACTTTTAACTAACCAGCCAGGGTATCAAGAGTGCCATCATAGGAGCAACTGAATTGCTAAGTGCTAATTGAACAATCAAGCCTCAAAAGAAGCTCTAGTCTATCTAAACCCCACCTCACCCATGGTTGGTAAGGAACACCTTAGCTAGTCATTACAGCCCACATCCTGCCTCTGTAGTGAACCTTCTTTGTCAGAGCGCAGCTCCCAAATGAAGGACAGGAAGGTTTAGTGAAGAAGCATGGTTCTCCAGACCTCAGCTGACCACTGTAAGTTCTACTTTGCTAGAATGCATCTCACCCAAACCAATCCTTTTCACACCCCAGAAAAGTCCCTTGTGGACCAGCCAAACCCTGAAAAATTCCAACCAAAGCAGGACATGCTATCGAACAAGAAACTCACCAGCAGAGCCCAGGGGAGCCCACTGGATGACCACAGGGCAGTCTGATAAAAATCACTCACCATTGACTGGAATCACTCTCTGTGGTCCAGTCTGACACACCACAGCACATTTCCTGTCATATGCAACCCATATTGCAGCAACAGCCCATCAACACCAAAACCCAAAAATACCCATCTCTCCTGAAGCATTTCTCCCCTTCAGAATGGCAATGTGCTACAGAGTGCTGGCCACAGAACCCAGTGTTCAGACATGGAAAATGAGGCACCAAATGGCAGTGTGGCTTACTGGTTAGTTAAACCTGGAGAGGACTGTGAGGTCTCTGCTCACCAAGACCTCTCCTCGTTCAGCTGTGAATTCAGGAATCCCCCCCAAAGGTTTTGTTTGAATTGTGACAGCTTCTAAATCCAGGCCTGACTTTTTAATAGGAGCACCGCTGGTTTGGGAACACTAAGCAGTATAGACACTTCCCTATATAATGATTAAAATCAGCAGTGCTTTAGGCTCTCTTGAAACTTGCTGAAGATTTATTCTTTAAACAAGAGAATGATTTATTTCAACAATTATCTTCAGGCGGATTAAATTATGTGCTTTCAGGGCTCTTATTCACCGCAAAATTAAGAACACTGGGTGCCAGCCATAGAAGCCCCATGATCCTTTGAGACTCGGCACTGACGGAGACTCATCCCGACCCAGGAGAAAGAGCTGTCTCTTTCCCATGGCCACAAAATGCCATCCCTGACCTTCTGCTTGGCTCCACCATTTGCACAAATCCTTTGGCTTCCCCCTACTTGACCTCCTGCAAGCTGCAATGGACATATAAGGCACATGGCTCCCTAGGACCACAGTAGGCATGCTCTGGGTCGGTGTCATGACAGAAGAGTTAGGCTCTGAAAGGACTGACTGATTACAAGCCAGATGCCCCAAAGCAATAGCAGTTCCTAAGAGTATCTTTTAAAATGCTCTAAAAGACCAAAGATTTTTCAAAGAAGAAGTAGCTTTCAATGAGCAGGAAGTCTCTACCAGGAACACTGAAAACATTTCTTTTTAAGAATAAAATTTAAGAAATCTTTTCCTGCCTTTTACAAGGGGGGACGCTAGCTTCAGCTAGCAGTCTAAGAGCATATTTATCATCACATAAGGCTACTTTTTGGCTTTGATGAATCAGGCTGAAAATTGAGAGGGAAGGAAGGTGTTGGTGAATTCTTGCTGATAAATAAACCCTTCAGCTCCAAGAATCTCAAATCCAAACTTAAATAAAGGTGTTCTTGCATCAAGCAAAGTTTTGGAAGAATGACTCATGCCTTTCCCCCATTGCTGGAACCCAGATCTCTGTTTTCATACAGAAGAACCCTCAAATGTTGATTCTCCTTTTCCCTTCCCACTCCACTATTTCTATTTCCCTTGATTTCAGCTTTTGCTCCCTTTATGGTTTTACAGCTTTGACTCAGTAAATAAAAGTCAGTTGCTCTGTGTGTACTGGACTTGTTCCTGTTCTTTTCACCACAGACCAAGATCAGTTGAAATGAGCCATTCACACTGCCTAATGCTCAGTGTCAGCAGCAAGACACTATGAAATATGGAGAGTGCAAGCCTTCCTAAAACACATACTCCAGAATTAAAGATACCCAAACGTACAGGAAACATTAAAATTGTAATGCGATCATCCTGTAGAAGACCACAGGCCCTGAACCAACAGATTTTCAGTACCACCATGCTATGAGTCACTATCAATTTACCTCCAGCAGCAATATGAAAGATCATGCTCAGCCTGAAAAGTCATGCTTAGTGCTGCAGCCCTCCTGTAATTTAAATATCTTTATTTTCACTCAGTTGTAATTATTAAGTAGTGGCAGCACAGCACGCCTACCTGGTTCAGCCAAGCCATTGTTTTCTTAGCAACAGAATTCATTATACTTCTACTTTGATAGTCTAAAACCTAAAAAATTAGAGCCTTGGATGAGATAAGTGTTGTAAAGTCTTGTCTAGACGGTTGTTTATAATATATGGGCATTTAGTATAAATTTTATTCCTTTCCTAGGACAATAGTGTCAGTACATAAGTTCCTTGTCTGAAATACTGAATCCACAGGAAGAAGAGAAAAGCGCAGAAATAACAGGGGTCCAGAGACTGGCAAGAAGTGGCTAGAAGCTTAGAGAAATATCTGGAAAAAATAGGCTGAAAACACTAGGATTATCATTGTTAAATTAAAATGAGATCAGTTACATGACAGATCAAACATACAGAAAGTGAGCCATGTCCTCTTCAGCCTCTCTCATAACAAAAGACAAAGGTTCTGCCAATGAATTAGAAAGGTAATATTTAAAAGTGATTTAAGAAAATTTTGAATATGAATAATTAATCTGTGGAACTCTCTGCCAGAAGAACAACTGGGAAAGCAAAAATGTGTATTTCAAAATGAATTAGTGTTATTTATGACAAGATACAACTAAACGGTTATAAAGCCCTGTGATTCTGATCCAAACTACTAACTAAAGGCTCAGGATTTTTTTTTTTCCTTTAGGCAAAGAATTAATTGTTTTCTAATTTCTTTGCCCCTTATACTGACAAATGTTATTGCACTGGATATCTTATCTGGTACGACAGTGTTTGCACTTCTGTTGCTTTCCTTCTTATATAACTGACTTCTCTATAATACAGTTTTTTAAAAAACAGTCCCTTTCAAGCTCAGAGTTGTTAGAAATCACTTGAATGCAGGACTTCCATTGTGAAAGTGCTGCTTAAACAAAAATTACTCTGATCATAGCTTTTTGTTGATAAAAAGCCAATGACTATTTTGAGTGAGAATACAATTCTTATGCTAACATACATAAGTGTAACAGATATTGTGAAGGAACCACACTGTAATAAAAGTAATAGCTATATTAACGGTTATGTAAAAGCAGCTGTTTCTAATGTTTAAGGATCTTTTTTACAGGCTTTTGTGCTTCTGGGAGTTTGGGGACAACTGTTTATTTGTTTTTTAAAAACCCTGAATTATAGACTAATCAGTTCTAATTGTGGTCAAAGTTATCAAATATTTAACCATGGTTTAGAAAGCTGTGTCCTGATAAAAAATGTGTAAAATAAAAACCCCACGGGTCCTTTTAGATCAGTTCTCAAGCTATGTTTATCAACACTGGTTGAGTCATCAGAATGAAAGACTAGCCTTGTAGTCAATCCATGAGGCAAACAGCAAGGTATTTCAGCAAAAGAACCTCAGATAATTGATGTCTTCAGTTTAATGTTAAAGTATATATTTCATTTCCTGCCTGTATAAGGTCTGGGCTAAGTGCTTATTCATAAGCGGGCTTTCTTAGGCACTTTAATTCCCTTTATGTCTCTACGCCATTTTTCTGTCCCAACTACTTAAACACAGTTTTATGGACTAGGGATTGTCTTGTGTTTAATATAATTGATCTCTGATACCAGTTATCAGTGCTAAGCACAATCACCACAATCATACTGGAAGCTGTCTCACAGGAATCAGCCTTTCACTCTTCATCTCTGTACAAGGCCTTCACCAAGCAATGTGTTGCCCTTCAAAAAATTCCTATTCCAATATGACTTCCATATATCTGAGGCCAGCTAAACAGAGCAAGACAGCATAAAAACTCTTTGACTCAGTGAGAGATTTTCTAGCAACTTTGGAACACTCTCTGTGTCCTGGAAACTCAGGATTTGTCCAGCCTGCCTTAGGGCTGGTCTACTCCATGACTTTCATCAAGGTTTCTTCAACCTTTCTCCCATCAATGAACTTCCTCCCAAAACTCTGCAAGTCCAGCATTTTCTCCTCTGGTGACCAGGATGACCCAGTTAGCCACTGGATGCAGAACTCTGAGAGAAGTTCAGATATGCTGACCATATATCTACCAAGAACAAAGGAGGTTACAAATGTAAATTTCTTCTGTACTTGGAAGGCATCATCTTGGGAATAAATTTTGTAAAAATCCTCCTCTAGTAGCAAGTTTCCCTTAGGAAAGCTAGCTTGGGCTTGGGGATAATCCTCTTTCAACAACACCCTCCACATTTTTTGTAACCTGAAGTCACAAAAATAAAAACCACATTTGAGTAGAGAAACAGAAGTCACTGAATGGATGTACTCGTTTTAGAATGCCAGCTTTTTTGTGCCAGTTCAGGCCTGACAGCTTTGCATTTTGTCACTTGATGTGGATAGGCTGAAACAACCTAAAACCAAGCCATGTACAAACTTCTGTAGAGCAACAAATCTTCCAATCACTTGCCATCAGTGATTGCAGTGCACTCACCCTGCCTACAGAGCACCATAAGCACTCTTCCTAAGGGAAACATCATGCTTAGAATCACAGCATAGTGACCTGTCAAGTCTTATTTCCCTTTTCAGTGGGTTAGCAAACGGACTGACAATTTTTTACAAGCATCTAACTTGTGAATTGATAGTGTTTACCCTTGGCTATTATTTTTAAGGAAGCCTACTCTGGCCACAGTACAAACATCCCTTTTGCTGCAGGCTGCCCCTTTGTCTAACAATCTGATACATGGAGCCTGTTGACTGGTCCACTGTCCACACAGAGATGAGCTTCTCTGGATATAGAGCTCAAACTTTCACTAGTCTCCATTCAAGCTAGAAGTGGCCATGTTAAAAAAGTTCAAAGAACTGGCAAACAATTCGTGAGTCCTAGAGAAATAAAAAATTGCTAGAGGAAATCTTCGTCTGGCGCGAACAAGCGTCTACAGTGGGAAAGCATTGTTTTCCACCTACCCCATAGCTATCCCAGTGACAGTCTTCAGAAGAGTAGCATTTCTACAGTAAGCAGCCCTTCACACAATGAGCAGGCATCTTTTTGTGCACGGCCAAGGGAAAGATGGGAAGGTGCGACGTATATCCTATGACCTGTACAGGATGGGTGCAGTGGGGCCTGCCCTTCCTGATGGCAGGCTGCTCTGGAAAGCAGAGAGAAAAGGGGCTGCTCTATGTTTAAAAAAAAAAAAAAAAAAAAAAAAAAAAAAAAAAAAAAAAAAAAAAAAAAAAC
>NW_009648550.1:6722636-6733721 GCF_000708025.1 Charadrius vociferus | reverse complement strand
TGAAAAAAAGGAGAAAAAGGGGGTTCCTTTTTTTTAAAAAAAAAAAAAAAAAAAAAAAAAGAAAGAAAGAAAAAAGAAAGAACTAGAATCTTTTCAGCTACCAGAACAGCATCAATCCAGCTTGTGTCCTGTCCCCACATCCACAGAGCCCTCAGGAACCCACTGTGCTCCCGCCTTAGGCAATATGGACCAGGGTGCTTTCAAAAGATATGTGACTGTAAGAGATGGGGGGTGAAAGATAAAAGACACATTCAGTTCTATCTAAAGAAACGTGCCTCAAAAA
Source organism: Charadrius vociferus (assembly GCF_000708025.1). Lineage (NCBI taxonomy): Eukaryota > Metazoa > Chordata > Aves > Charadriiformes > Charadriidae > Charadrius > Charadrius vociferus. Next base: position 6,733,438 of record NW_009648550.1, on the reverse strand, counting down.
AGTGTTGCCTTCTCACTTCTTGGCCTAGATGAAATAAATTCCCTTCTGTGTAATAAAAGAGTTGTTTCCTACCAAAAGTGAGGTAGGTACCACACAAGCAGCTTCTTCAGTTGGAGAGGCACGTGAAAGGAGCTAGCAGGACAAAAAAAAGAGATAGGGAGAGGTCTGCAGGACCCACAGGAAGGCACACAGCTATCTTAGAAATCCCAGTCTCTTCACGGCTGTTGGACGAAGGACCCTTCTCCCTTCTGCAAAGTGTTTCCTCTTGTATCAAGAGCTCTGTGAATCGAAACCCTTAGGAGTTTAGGAATTATACGTCTATCACTTTGTGAAGATGCACTCAAGAAAGGACTGGACAAGTCATTAAGCTGAAGAGTGACTTCACTGCAACAATTGCCAAATCCCTATCAATTCAATTTTTACAAGCATCGATTATTGCAGCAACATATTTACTTAAACGTAAGAAAAACAGTGAGTTTAAAAATATTTAGCAATAACAATCTCTTTATATTTTCTATTAAAAACAGTTCTGAGATAGATTTGTACTCTCATATATAACACACTAAACAAATACTTTCCAATTTAACCATCTAATATTTTTATACATCCAGAATTGTTCTGTTCTGAAAGTATGAAAGTTAAACTACCTAAATATTGGAAGTTTAGTTATGGAAAATTACTTGATGATGTGCTTTAACAGCATTATGGGCAAGCTGTAAGACAACCATGTTTTGTCACAGATTTAGGCAAAGGGAGGCTCAGGGAAGCTAGCAAGAGAAGGAAAGTAAGAGATAAGATAGAGTGGTGAAAGGCAAAAGTTGATATCAATGAGATCTGGTGCTGAGTATGTCCCTTATATGTGACTTTGCAAATACAATGGAGACGCAAAAACAGGCTGGAAAAAATCCTCTGAGGAAAAAACTCTATAGCCTTATATGCCCCTCTCAAGTATCTTCTTTAGCAATCTTGCATTTGGTTTCAGTGTAATATGAACAGACATATCTACTTACAAAAGCTCCCCTCTTCCCACCAGCCTTGTTTGTTATTTTATGTGTTTCTGCATCATTTGCAGAGTTTGCTTTGATCTACATTCCTCCTGGATGTGTGGTTTCCTTTTCGGCTACCAAAAGGAAAACTGTTTGGTTTGAGAATTTGCTTATTTTGAAGCTCCGCTGGCCTAAAATACCTATCTTTAATCCAAATGAGCACAGCGCAGTGCTTTCAGCTCTTCAGTGCTGGTTGCCTTCCTTTCAGGAAAAACGTCTTTGAAACAATAAGTGACCTCTTCATACTCTAATAAAATTGCCAAACTGTAATCCTAGCTGGCATAAATGAGAGCATTCTGTTTGCTACAGCTGAGTTTGAATATTTACACCCATGCATAATTTGATCCTTGAATTGCTTTTATTTTAGCACCACACTGAAATGGTCGATATTTTGTTCCACATCTGACACCCAACAACATACACCGTGACGCTCTAAAACATCAGCAGAACAGGTAATTATGCATTCTCTCAATATTTCTCTATTACAGACTTAATGTGTCTTTCACTCCTGCTGCCTCCAAGGGATGGTTGTGCTTTGCTGAATTTGTAATATGACTGTAAATCCTTCTGCATACAATATGTGATGCTGAATGTAAAGTCTGAGCCATTTTAATCCTTCCTCCTTCTCTAATAAGCATCACAATGCCACCACACTAGGAATAGGCCATAGACAAAACAGAGTTCATAAATAACAGGTAAACAATCTTCAGATGAGAAGAGAAGACAGGACACATCCTTGGAATGACTCTTTGACTGGGAAACAGGATATATTCTTCAAGGACCTTGCAGGAATAGTCCCAGAGGACAATTAGAGATTAGATCTTCTCTTCTATGGGGTTAGGCCACAGGAGTTAACTTGGGAAACAATTCAGATAAACAAAGCACTAGCAAGAGGAAGGACACTGTTAGATTTTGCTTCTGTGCTTTACTAGACACAGGCCTTCATGTCAAGTTCCGTATTAAGAACTTGGTTTCAAATGGTAACAGAGCATTAATTGACATCATCAGTATCAGAAAGGAGCAACCCCCTATGATTCTGGAGACTAATTAACTATTGTGAGAATATTCTTAATGAGATAGCCTAGAATTAGAGTATCCTGATCCACTGACTGAAAGTAAGAGCAAACATGGTTAGTATCCCTCAGCAAATACACAACTCTTTCTATAAGAGCGATTGCAGAAGCTTGGAGATTTATGCTCTTTTCATCTGCAGCCTGGTGTACTATATGCAGTAAAAGGAAGGCATGCTGTCTATGAATAATTTTTGTTTTAAGAAAAAATTGATGAGGGAAATTTGTATTAAAGTGCACGTGTGCCCACAGACACCACCACACGCAGAGCTGCAGAAGTAGTGGGGGAAACAGCGTTCCTACTTTACAAGAAGAAAAACATTCCTCATAAAAACACAGCTATATCCACTTCACCAAAGTAAATATTAAGAAAACAGTTATCAAGGATGAGTAACTCAAATGTCTAAGAATAGTTCCCCTTTTTCATACAGCAATATATAAGGGGGAGAAAAAAGGCAAATACATGGAGCAATGTATGTGCCCACCCTTGTAAGCCTATCCAAATTATGAAGAAGCTATGCTGGAAGAGGAGACACATATATCCAAACTTCTAAGCAGCTCTATATCCAATCTAAAACTAAGAAAATGGAAGCTGTTTCCTGCTAAGTGTATGTAGAGGAGGCTATTGCAGATTCTATCGTAAAACATAGTGGTTTTCTGTACACGTTCTTTTGAAACACATTTCTCTGTATCTTTAAAATATAACACTTTAATAATAAGGATACATTAGAACATAGTGACAGTGCTATGTGTGGTTCATTTTGTGAAGCCAGGTTCCCTGTCTTAGAAAGTGAGAAGATTAAAAATATCACAAAAGAGAATTAGTACTTGAGGCACCCAAGTAGTAATGCAGGTGGATGATCCACGGAAACACATGGTTTCTTTTTTCTAGATTTAAAGTATCTAGTAATAGATATAAATTGTAAATCTCAGACAAATAAGCTAAAAGCAGGAAACGCCACATCCCAGCTGGCCACACATTACAAAAGCAGCACATCAGGGTTACCCCAAAGCAGACCCCTAAGAGCAGCATCTGTCCCGCTGCCTGCAACGCAGTGCCTCAGCTGTGCTGCCTGCCATCTTCTGCATTGTCAGTACCACAGCTTGCATCGTTAAGACTTGAAACTGATCCACTTCAGTGATTAGGCTGATCCAAGGACACGGACAGGAGAGCAGGATTTAATGGGCAGGCAGGCAGGAAAAGTCTTTTAACACTTTAGAAAACATTGACTTGGTGGAAGGAATTGGCTAGCTCAAGGGATTAGTAATGAGATACTGAGCCCCTTAGCTCTAGGTCACCACACTGAATCTGGTCCAGGTCAGTAGAAATCAAAAGCTGTTGCTGTTTGGTGGCGTTCAGGAAGTCAGTTGGTGGTCCTACCCCAGCTACTACTGGCAAAATATCTGTACCGTCATTACCGGTAACAGTTGGCAGCCATTTACAGGAAAGGTTTAGGACTGGCATGGTACAGGAAAAGACTGAGCAGAGAGAGATGTCCCAGCAAACACACTGGGCTGGGACTCAAGAAAAATGAGAAAACAAGCTCCTTGATCATCTACAGATTTCCAGTGTGACTTGGGGCATGAGATTAAGGACCCTGTTCAAGAAAACTTCGTTTCCTCACTGCTGTGGTCTTCACAAGGCATTTGTGGCCTAAATGTCTCTGAAGGGCATAGCAATTGCGGGAGTTCAAATCCCTACCTTTAAAATGGGAGTATCTAGCTCACAGGGTTGCTGCAGGGAGATCCACAGTAAAGGGGTGATAAAATACAAAAGCTGAACAAGAAACCAAGACGGGTGAGCAAGCCCTTTCTACCTAAAATCAGCTCCCCTAACTCCAAAGCAAGACATTTGCTGAGTATGCACAAGGCTCCCATTTACAAAGCTCTGTATTTAATGTGCTTAAAAAGAACAAATTTCCCTTATAGCAAAAAGTACCCCTCAAAAAGACTCCACATTTCTACTGTTGCCCAGCAGAGCAGCATCAAAGAATTCAGCTGCTCCCAGCTTTTATCTCACCTAGGATAAAATTCTAATGTCTATGTTGTGCAGTAGGTCAAATAGATTATCATAATAGTCCCTTCTGGCCTTAAAAACTGTAAAATTGGAGAGTGAATCACGAGATACCGGACACTATTGAAGGCAGGATGGTAGGTGGCATAGCTCAGTGATAGGGTGTGATATGGCAGAGTAAATCCAATGTTCTTAGGCCGTGTGAAGCTGGGAAAGTGACATTTTGCCTTCTTTGTTGCCCCTTTGGGACACCGAGAGAGATGCAGGTTATTATAATAAGCCCAGTCCACTCTCAATGCAGCCTAAGAATATTGCCTCTTACGGGAGTGAGTGCGTGAAGGATTGAGAAACACTAGTTATTTTCAAACTGGATTAAGTCTTTCAAAAGCTAATAGGTTTCCAATGAGCTGTGGTGTTGCTGCTGCAGCTGCTCTAATTTGAGAATAAAAGAATGCAGGCTTTGTGCCTAGGGACCTGTTATTGATCTGAGCAAGGAGGATGGGAAGGAAGGGAGTAGAGGAGGGTTATCCTCCTTTCAGCTGGGGTGGGAGCGTTCTTTTCAAAGTCACATTATCTGCTAGTAACAACAAAGCCTAACCCCATGACATGCTGCTCTATACAGGATTGCACTTGTTGAGAACTAAAAGCATTAGAGAAAAAAAACCTCCTCTGGCAACCTTGCGCAGCTAACTTCATTGAGGGCCCACGAGACTCAACAGATGGGTCTCGGGACTCCCTCATTAGGAAATGCGCCTGTCCCTTTGCATCTGGTGCCCCGCTCTGCTCTGTGCCACACACTCATTAGCATTGCAGGCTCACAGATTCCTTAGCACGTGCTTCCAATAAATATTGGAAAGAAAGGAGGGGAGGGAAGCCACTGCTTGGAGCAGGAAGATGAGGGGTCACCCACTAGGCTGGGAAATCCTTCCACACACACACGAACACACTCCCCTGCAGCCCCAGAGGAGGGAGAACAATAAAAGGCAGCCACCCACAAATGTGCATTTAAAGGGACAGGTGTGGAATTGCCTCTATTCAAGTTGTGGCAGACCCTCATTCGTTCCCCTCTGCCACAGTAAATAAAAATCATCATTATATATATAAAAAAACCAACAATTCAGGGCAACACACAGATTGTGGGTCTGCGAGAGTCTGTGGCCCTTTTCAGACAGAAACTGGATGCACACCGGGTAATGCCATTACCTTCAAAGAAATTAATTGGTTTCACGGGTCCAATTCTACAGCCAGGCTCTTTTTCTCCCAGGTCTTCACTAAGCACATCTTGCTGCCACAGTCCCACAAACTGGGGATGTCCTTCACCACACGTGGAGTGGTCCATGACTCAGGGCCGAGATCAGGAGCAATTGAAGGCAAAATCTTCTCCCGTGTGTTTGAAAATGTTGTGAGACAGAACAGAGCCAAGAATGTAAAACCTTCCGGGTACTGTGGAAAGAGCAAAGAAAAAACTCCAATCAGAGACTGTATCTTGCTCATACCCCCAAGAATAAGACCTTTAATTTGCCAGCCCTCAATGACGCCCCTAGCCTATTCTTATTCCATTCCTTCTCATTCACTCTTGTTTCCACCATTCTGCTAGTAGCTGTAGTCACCTTGATCACAGCTAACTCCAGAGCAGGACTGGGAGAGGCTCAAGCGATTAACTGCCGAAGTTGATACAGACCTTGTGCAAAATGCTGTGTTTCAACACCAAAACTCCTAACTCAGAGCAGACTCAGACGCTTCCAAGGGCTGCGGGCTGTAACATACAGTCCTGTCACATCTCTCACTGCATGATCAGTGACAGAAAAGCCCTCAATGCACATATAAGTAACACCTGCATGCCAGTGGCACTGTTGTAACATGAAGAATGGTCAAGGTTGTTGTTTTTTTTTTAATTCCTGTGTAAAGGATGGGCACGGAGAAAGCCATTTTTAGCCCCTTTGCCTGAGACCTTGTCTTTATCTGTACCACCAAGGATGCTATCCACCCCCTGGAGCCTGTGCTTTATCTAAAAATATTTAGCTGATACAGAAAGGTTCCTTCTGCCAAGGAGTAGGCAGTGCCAAGGGACCAGACAAGCACAGATCATTGTGCTGCTGTATATAACCCTAACTCCCTGGAGAAACGTTCCCCCTGTAGATCAGCAGGGTCACTCCCATCCACGCAACTTTGAGGCTCTACTCACTGGCCATTCCAGCAGGTTACTTAAGCACATCCCTAACTTAATTTTTTTTATTCCTTGATTTAGGCACATTTATATTTTGGGCTGAATCTGGCTTTTAGTAATCCTAGCTCCTCTAAATGTTTCTTTGCACCAAATGAAGCAACTCTACTTATATACCCCACACAGTAAACCCAAGGCACAGAATATTAGATCATCCATGGAATAACGGAGGGCAAGGGGAAGAAGTCATATATTGTAGACCCAAATTTAAATTTGCTAATTGCTGTCCTCTTCTTTTTAGTCATTTCCTTAGCTAAATCACATCCCTGTATTCTTCCATCTTGCATCCTTAGGATCATCTATGATTGAGAACATACTGAACACATACTATCATATGCATTTAACAATGAAGAGAAAACAATCTAGATGAAAACTTCAGACATTTTGATACTTTCATAACAACAAAATGAAACTTGATCTGAGCAGTTACTCAATTAAAATTGGTTAAAAGAAGCACCCCTTCTACAGCTGCGAGGGAAACCCTGCTGGAAACTTGGACCTCTCTTAAAAGCATCAGCTGTTTACTGGAGACAGGGCTCAGCCTAGGCTTCGGTACAGCCTTTTCTACGACTGACAATAGCTGAGGTTACTGCTTATCAAATGAAAGTGTCATTTTGTCCATGACAGGCGTGCCAGCACTGCTCAGTGTCACAGTCTTTGCACCTCCTGGAAGCTACTCTAGCTTGATAAGCTGTACCCCTACTCAGACCTAAAACTGTAGTCTCAGCTCTCACCCGTTTTTAGAAAGCAGGGATTTGAGATCCAATCACTAGTGTATAGGAATCCCACCACTAGGGAGGATAACTGAAGGACAAAGCAATTGAGTTGACAGGTAAACATGGATGCATCCAATCCTCGAAGGGTTAACAGAGAAACAACCAGAAAGCAGGTTTTATATGCATATAAATAAAGGAAACTGAAGGAGAAACAGTACTATTCTCTGGAAAGGAGTAAGGTCTCAATTTTAAGCTGCGACAGAAAGCAATAATTTTATGGATTCAGTTAAATACTGCTGGATAAAACTTAAAAGCTGTACAATAGACACATTTTTTGACTCTAAAACTTTCAACTCTTTCAGGGACCTTACTGGTTCTCACTACAGTCATTTCTAAGTATCCCAGGGTTTTTATTTCTTACTGGTCTCAGAGCATCCTCTGAATTAGATTTAGTGCCTCATTTTAATTCTAGGGAGCTCAGGTACAGAAAAACTAAGATAGGCATTTCAAAGTCACAAAACGCACAATATACACAACAGGGGTTTGAAATTTCAATTCTCTTAAGTTTTGTAGCAGCAAACTGGATTTGGGTCTCTGGCCACTAGAGCATCCTCTTCTCTAAAACCTTTTGCCACATTTGGGGAGCTTGCCTAGAGATACAGCTTTAAAAAAATCACCTGACTCTAAAGAACTGAAGCTTTTATGGAAGTAGGCATGCACTGCTCCATTTCTGGTAAACTGTACTCTTTCTCCTCTCTGCCGCTTGCTCAGCTTTCCCATCATAGGTAGTTTTCTCTCCTGATCCATTTGTGAAATAGTCTAACACAGGGTGTGGCCTCCCCACAAAAGCTTTCTAATTAGTTTCTAAACATTAAATGATTATGGAAGTGCAATTCCCATTCCACTCAGGTGATGAAAAGCTTTACAGGAGTTCAGTCTCACTTTGTAATTAGAGAAATTAGCTTTCTAAGTTTAGATCACTCAAGTGTGCAAATGGGTTCATCTGCTGGAATGTGTTGCTCTGAAATGTGTGTCAGCCAAGCAGCACGGCACAGTCCCTATCTCTGCCTCCGCGACACTCGCCCAAGTGGGGAGGTCAGTTCCAGTACAGCAAGAGGAAAATAAAGTGTTATGGGTGTATTATAGGAAAGGCCTTATCTAAAAGCTCACTCATCCATGATTGACTGGAGCGATATGTGCTTCTCCTTGCAATAGGGAAGCTTAACTCATAGATAAAGCATTATCCAAGTGGATGAAATTTTCACTCTTTCACTCAGTTTGTCCAGAAATACATCTAAAATTGCAGCAAATGAATTTTAAAAAGTAGCTAATTTCGAGAAGCAAAACTACTTTTCCAAAAATCTAGAGAAACAAAGGGCTCCTCTAGCCTCTTCTTTTGCCGTGAAATGAGGTTGTCAAGCTTTATGAATTCCTTATGACTACAGATGCTATGTTTCAACAGCTTCTTTTCTGGTAGCCCTTTCTACTGGTTTATTGAAAGCTGCTGCAGGATCAGGCCGCCACGGTTATGCAACCCTCTTGATCTGCATTACAGTAGTAAACAAAAGTTTAGTCACTGACTTGAAAATGAGATGGATCAGGTCCCTGAACGAAGAATTTTTCCAGGGGCGCCATTCCAAGCTTACCTTCAGGTATCACAAATCTAAGGAAATCCTGTGGGATTGTTCACAGACATGATTCAATGAGTCACTGAGCTTTAAAAGGAAATTACAACTTTCCTAACACAAAGAATTGACTTCACAACACCTGACCCTCGTAAGCCAGGCGCTCCCTCTAAAGGCTGTGATCCTCGTCCTACCAAAGTCCCAGGCATTCTCCCAGTGGCTTCAACGAAGTGGGATCTAACTCTATAATAGGGAACTGATTCAGGCTTGAAGTGAAGTACTTACTTGTCCGTAACACTGGACCTTGGCACACTAGACGTTTGTAATGGCTTCTCATGTGGATGTAATCTAATTATGTCAGAATAGGAAGATTAGCAGGAAGTAACTTTACGCAATGTAAAAAGCTGAGTGCCAGACATTGAAAAGTTCTTCACCGGCCTCAAAGGAAGACACGTCAGCTCCGCGCTTCTTGAGACACAGGAATATGCAAGCAGAGCATTGCAGCAGGAATTTTACGTGCACCAGTCTCGGGCTACTCAAAGTAACCACAATTCAGCCCCCCTGTGCACGTGCAGCAATTTGTACATTGCTATATATGTAGCAACGTATATAAATGGGCATGTATGTATGTATGGGCATAAATGTAGCAATGTATAAATGGGCATCTAAAAAAGATCCTCAGGCTGCATAATGCACTGTGCTCAATTGGTTTTCAGTGGCTAAAGATCTGGTCGGGAGAGCTCAGTGAAGAAAAGCATGAGATAGGACTTCAAGGGTCAAATTCTGGCCTTAATAAGTTAAGGGGATTTTACTCCTGACTTCCATGAGGTCAAAATTTCTTGCAGGGCTTCGAGGGAGAGGGTTTGCAATGCGCTTCTGCACATGACTCACACTCTGCCTTGGTTTACCTATCAGTAATACTTTGCGTCTCAAGACATCGGGAGGCTTAATTCATTAGTGCTTGCAAAGCATTTTAAGTTGTTGGACAAGTAATTCTGTTTAAGGGCAGCTACACTGCTGAGTCACAAGCACTGTGGGAACCAGAACTCTGGATTTCCTAAGCACTGGAGTCAAACAGGTGGAGTAACCTTTTGCAGAAAGGCCAACTCCAGACCTGCCCTAAAGGTACGGAGCATACCAGCAAGCAGCAGGGTATTTAAAGGCCCAGAGGAGCACATGCGTGGCACTTGTGAATGAGTAACGTTCGAATAGGCTGCCGAAGCTAACCAACACCTGCTGAAAAAAAGAAGAGGTTCTTGTATCACCGAACTGCACCCACTTTGTGGATAAAACACAATGAAGATTTACAAGCCTAGGAAAAGTTAATGACTCCAAGTAAGGAACAACCAATACTGTTAGAACTTCTGGGGTGAATGAGGCTGCAAGAAGTACTCGGCAGCCGCGCACCTCACAGGCGTGCCACAATTGCTGGTATGTAATCTAAGTTTTGAACTCACGAGTGGGAAGCGGTCTGCAGGAGCCTGACGACAGTACGAGGACGGTTGTAGGGTTAGGGGCAGAAACACCGCGAGCTTCACAGCCTTAGACGCTCCATCGTAACAGGATAGACCTCGCCACAGCCAAGAACAAGCACGCACTTTGCTTTTGCCATAGGAAACAAAAACAAAGGATATAAAATTAGGTCAGAAATCTCATTTTCCTCTGTACCACTAACTCCGGTGTATAAAATAAGACATTCACACATCTACTGCATTAGGTCAGGGTGGAATGGGAGATAGGGACGCAAGAATAGCTGTTCTGGGTCAGACCACACGTCACGCAGGCCGGGTTCCTGTCTCCAGCGCCTCAGGAAGACAGGGACAGCGATGCAGCCGCTGTTGCCAGCACGCTCGCCCAACTTCTAGATCAGTGGCTCAGGGACTTCCCGAACCAGAGGCACGTTTAGGGGCTAGTTGTTGGTTTTTTTGATGTTCAATGCCCTTTAACGTGTGGGTTTTCCCCCGGCAGCTACTCTACACGCTCTCTGCTACTGCTGGGCTCCTCGGAGCCCTGTGGCAAGGCGTCCCACCCAGCTCTGTACCTCCGGGCCCTGCTGCTTGGGAAGGAGATGGCTGACAAACCCCAGCGGTCACTTGGAAGCCGGGCA
>NW_009648550.1:6720033-6721122 GCF_000708025.1 Charadrius vociferus | reverse complement strand
AAAACCTGCTTGTGCAAAAAGCACAAGGCGCTTTTGCGGAGCCTCTCCGGCCGGAGAGGAGTTACCCCCGCCAACTTTTCTGCGGAGACGGCAAACGCACAAATCCTCCTTGCAGCAGAGCTTAATTCCCTGGGAGTAAAAAAGGCAATTACTGCAAACATCTCTTTGCCTTTTTCGCTTTTTTTTGTTAAACGGGATTAATTTCGGTACTCTGGGTGGCTGATGTGCAAGGTCTGAATCCCAGCTGGGGAGGCTGTTTTCCGCTCTCAGCTGCACCTCGGAGAAGGCAGAGGGGCTGCATTTCCAGGGTGCTTTAGCTACATCGTTTTGTTGGATTTGCCCTCGCGTATGCACTCTTGGGTTGGTTTACTTTTATTTCCTAACGATTCAGAAACCTTCCCCGCACACTCTGTTTTTTTTTCGGAGTTGGCACTTAAGGTTGTTTTTTAGCATTAAAGGCATTATTTGCCTGGGATGATTTATGAGTCTTTCTCATGGATGTCTGATAGGGAAAAGCTTGGAGTGGTTGCTTTTTTTAATGTTAGGCATATGCTTCTTGAAAGCACACTCAAAATTATTTTTTCCTGTCTGCAGAGTTGTTGTAGATTGCGTTTAGGAAAAAAGTGAGGTAACTGTTTCTTGATTTTTTGTTTGTTTGTTTTATCCTCCGGTTCTTTCTTGGGATTAACAGGTGACTTTAGCGTCGGGACAGTTTGAGTTGGAGATCTTATCCATGCAAAATGTGAATGGTGAACTGCAAAATGGAAATTGCTGTGATGGCACCCGAAACCCAGGAGATAGAAAATGCACCAGAGATGAGTGTGATACCTATTTTAAAGTTTGCCTGAAGGAGTATCAGTCGCGGGTCACTGCTGGCGGTCCTTGCAGCTTCGGATCCAAATCCACTCCTGTCATCGGAGGAAATACCTTCAACTTAAAGTACAACCGGAATAATGAAAAGAACCGGATTGTTATCCCTTTCAGCTTCGCCTGGCCGGTGAGTTGCGTGGCCTGCTCTGGCTTTGCTTCTGTTGGACAGTCCTGTTTGAGATAGCCATAGTGAGCTGAGCTCTAACTTCTCGCACAGGG
>NW_009648550.1:6717806-6719978 GCF_000708025.1 Charadrius vociferus | reverse complement strand
CACAGAAATAAGTAAAATGTGGTGGTGTTTTTGTTTTTGTTCCCTGGGGCTCACAATGCACAGCCTGTTAAATTTGAAAGTCAGATGTGCAGTGAGGGGGATCTTAAATGGGTCAGGGAAGCAAACCCAGTATCTCTACACTTTACAGCATGAATAAGTCTCTTGAGACTTGGAAGGTCAGAAGTTCATTTTTTTTTCTTCCCCCCCCCCAACCAGAGAAGTCTTGGACTTAAGCCGAAAGAGCAGTGGGTTAGGGGCTGTAGAGGGATCCCGTGTGAAAAGTGTGTGTCATAGCTGGCCTCCTTCCCTGGAGCGTGTTTGGGAAGGCTTCCTGCTTCTCCCAAGGGGAAATCTTGCTGCACTGCTTGGTGTTGGTGGGAGCTGCTGTTGCTGCTCTTGGTGAACTAATTGCCAGCTTCCCTGGGAAGCTTGCTATGTTTTGAGGTACTTGCGCACTCTAGAAGCTAAGGACTGAGAAAAGCCTGGCCTTAGCTTTTGGTCCGTTTCACCCGCTCCTCACTGCAGCACACCTTTTCCTGGGTACTTGCCCTTGTGGTCCATAGATTCTGGCTTCCCTCTAGTTGTCTGTAAAACTCGATGGCTCAAGGAGGTGGGGCTCTTTGCCGGGCACTTTCCCAGTGTTGTCCACTCTAGCAAATACTGGTCAGCCTTGTAGAGTGGTGAGATGGAGGACGGGTGACCCCTTCATTAAGTGAAGCCTGCTTTGTTGTTGGTCATGTAAAAAACAAGCAGACTTCAGTGCTGCTTGTTTCCTCTGGGGTGCTCAAGAGAGTTGAAGCTTTGATATGGTCGCCTCTGCAGAGGAGTCCTCTGCTCGTTGCACAGAAACTGGCCAAAATGGCCATCACTCAGGGCAGACCCAGAGATGCAGGCTGCAGGGCCATAGGGTTTCTGGACATAGAAGACTGCCGTGGCCCCAGATGGCAGGAGGTGCATTGTTTTGTGCCCAGCAGTGCTGCATGCAGGCAAGCAAAACCTGAGGATGACTGATCTAGGGGGTGGCTCTTATGCACACACAACAGTCTGTCTTTTGAGGTGGCTGTTTGGGATGCTGTGGTACAAAAGCTGAAAACTCCCCAAAACTCCAAACTTTTATTTAGCGATCACCTAGGAAACAAAACTGGTGTGTTTTTTTCCCCCCCTTCCCCTTCTCCAAAGGTGCTGAGCAGACAATTTCCCACCAACTGCCTTGGGATATGTTGATGCTCAGCAGTTTTGAAAATCCAGTCATCCTAACCTAGATGCCTAAGGTCATTTTTGTGAGGGGAGGAGGGCTCTTATGTGCACGCAGGGGAGGGGTGAATTTTGTTTCCTATCCTCTGTCGCTATCGCTGCTGGCAAGGGGGAAGCATGCGTAGACTTCCCGCTCCCTCCAAAGCTTGGCCCTTCCTAGTCAGATAAGGACTGATTGCTGGGAGGGCCTGGACTTTTTTTTGGGGGGGAAGCCCACCCCAAAAGCATTCATTCCTTCTCCAGTTGCAGTGTAGACACCCACTTTGTAGTCTTATGGCCAAGTGCTGCAGGCAGCCATGTGTTCTTGAAATGTCCTGTGCTGCCTCCTACCTGCCTCCTCTGTCAGTTGTGACTTCTGGAGTATTGAGGGCTGGAGAGGCACCAGGGTGAAATCAAGTCTGCATTTTTAAGGAGATAGTTACAAAGTACAATAGCAGACTTAACAAAAGTATTCTCTGTTGGAAGTACAAGTCTTTCCTTTCTTTCTTTCTCTTTTCTTTCTTTTTTTTTTTTTCCCCTAACATGAAATGAGATAAAACTGTTATCAAATATGCCATCAAAGGGATAAAGGGCTCTGTAAAAATCTGAGGTATTTGAAGCTTTGCCAATGGCTGCAGTGGTTGTGTTGCAGATTTTGACTTTTTTCAGAAAAGTCAGGTTCATCAAGGATTTTTTTTTTTTTTAAACTAGTCCCCTACTCTGTTCCCAGTAATTCGAGTGCCTTGAATCTGAAGATATGTGTATGTATAGAAAAATGAGGTGAAAAATGAACACATTCCTTCTAACAGCCCTTCTCTTCATACGGTTGGGAAGGGAAATCTGTGGGTAGAGGGTGGGTTTGTGGGGGTCGGGACCCTGGGAGAAGTGTCTTAAGCTTGCCTGCATCTTAGTAAAAGAAATGCTTCTATTGTCCTGCTG
>NW_009648550.1:6684133-6717785 GCF_000708025.1 Charadrius vociferus | reverse complement strand
TTGAGCACTGGAATCCCAGAGCAGCACCAGCAAAACTCCAGTGCAGCCTCTGAAATGTGTAAAACTAAACAACTTCAGAAACTCTGGTTCCTAAGACTGGAATTTTTTCAATAAACTCTTGCATATTCCTGTGCAGAAATGCAGTTTTTGTGATTGTGATGATAGTCTGTTTGTAATTATCAAGCCTGCCTCCCAGCTTTAACTTCCATAGGACACAGCTTTTATGCTAGCCATTGTGACTTTCAAATGGCATTTGAACAAAAGAATATCTAATGTGGCAAAGCTCTTATTTGTACTAAAATTGTGTACACAAATCATTTTAGGCATTTTGAAAGCTCTACGGATAAAGCGGTAAACTTAGTCAACTCAAATCCGATGCTGAAATTTCAGAACTTAAAGATGCTTTAGATGGGTGAATACTGTTGACTTTAGTAAAAGCTTGAGACTAGCATTGCATTCACCAGTGTGGCTTATGAGCGTTGTCTTTGAATACATCCAACCAAAAATTACAGTAAAGGTAATAGGAGCTAGAACAAAATGTTAATCATATTGCACTTGAAAATTCATGCTCATTTCTGAATATGTATTGTTTGTGTTCTACTGTCCGAGGGAGGCTTTTCTTGGATGTTCCAGCTTGAATCAGTAACATTAAGAAGCCTTGTTGCCTTGACTACTTAAAAAAAAAAAAAAAATTAAAAACCAAAAAAATCTCTTTCCATGTCAAGCTGCCCCCTTATGCTGTTTGTGAAAAATAGTTATATTGCATTAGAGGTCTTTATTCATCATGCAAGAGGGAAAAAAAAAGAGAATGGTGTGCTTTAAATGTATTGTTATATTTGGCTTATAGTTGTAATGTAGATTTGAAGTGTCAGAGTCTTATTAATAAAACTTACACAGTTTGCTCTTGTCAGTTCTGATATGTACCCCTGTGAGTAATGGGTGTGGAGATGGTGGGCCATAAATTAATTTAAGTGATGGGAGGTTTGAGTAAGTTGCTAGGAAACAGGGCAGCAGACCAGCATAAACGAACTAGAGTGCATCAGAAACCTGCCCCTGCAGTAGCTAGCAATTTTTCAGTAAATTAGAACGATAATAATAATGGTGATGATTTAAAAAAATAAATACTTGCTTCTTGTATTCATTTTGAGACTAGTGACTTTCTTGACAGGCAAACTAGGCTTGTGCAGCTATATAGAAAAGTATGGAACAAAGGAATTTCCATGATCCACTTGGCAAAGTCCGTCTCAACAAGTTTTGTTTCATGGTAGACATATGCTCTTCTCTGACATAAATCAAATCTCTTGCCTTTCTTAAAGAATCCAAAGTGTGATGTGTGCTATACCTTAAGAGAGCTGTGCATGAATTAACTGAGCAAAGCTTAGCACTAAACCTTGCTTTTATGTAAAGAAAGATCTTTTGGGGGTTTGGCGAGACTGAGTAAGAAGAAGGTCAAACTTGGCAATTCCTTTGGTATGCATAGCTCCAATTTCAAACGGCTTATTTATCCTGAAATTATGATCCTTGTAATTATTTAATATTGGGGCCAATTGCACTAACACACCAGGAAACTACTGAGGTGGAAAAAAACCCTCCAGCACCTAAATGACTTTAGCATAAAATACAATTAAAAAGAGTTTTGAACATCTTATTTCAACCTTACTCCAAAAAATAAAATAGTCAGCCTTTCCCCTTTTTAATGACAAATCTTACTGCTAATGGTTCCTGAAGATGTAAAATACATTTTATGGGTAGGCATTGTTTTTTTCTGGCTAGAAAGAGATAGTGAAAGACCTTTAGTGTTTTTTAAGCTTCATGAACTTTTTCCCCCTGTCTTGACACAAGAGGCTTCCAGAATACTAATCTGCAGCTGATATTAAAGTAACAGCCTTTTGAATCTGAGAGAAAAACATCACTTCATTCAACTGCTTTTTTTTTAATTAAAAAAAAAAAAAAAGAACAAAACCAAACTACTAGTAGGTCACAGTCATAAAACTAAAGCTTGGATTTTGATTTTTTTTTTTTTGTTTTGTTTTTTTTTTCCCCTCCCTCCAGTTAACTATTTGAAAACTTGTAGAAGCAAATGCTAGGTAACATTCAAGCTTTTCTTAAAGAAAGCCTGGTAAGTCTTGGAGCATGGGCACATCAGAAGAAGTTTTTATAATAACAGAATGCATGTTAATCAAATGCACAGTGTCATTTATTGTTGACTAATCATTTAAGAATAAATTTTCAGCACTCAAAGTGCAATGTTTTGCCTAGGATTACTATCCAAAAAGGAGCAGAGAGTATTAACTGAGATCTGAAGCATAATTAGCATCCACAAGGCTGTTTTTTCCCAGGACTGCAAAGAAGTGATGCATCCATTCGGAGGTTTTGGACTTCTTACATGTTCTTAAGAGTTATTTATGTTCCAATTAGTTCAGAACTTCATCTGCCTGGTAAATCCATTTGACTATATTACCATAATATGCCTAAAAATAAATCCTCATCCTGCTTGCTCCCAGAATTTTTGTTCTTGTTATAATAAAGGCCTGCTCCAATTTAACTTCAGTGGCAGCTGGATTGGGCCTGGCGTTGAAGCTTATTCCTAAACTTTCTCAGACTACATATATCCAGCACTGTCAGCTTGTTTATGCAGCTGGAAGTCTGCATGTCTGAAAATGAATTGCATAAAATTGATGCTTTATGCTTAAAATTCTAGTTAACTCAAGGAAACTTACTGCTTCATTGCAGACTGAAGGCTGGAATAGAAGTAAACTAGTTCTAAAGCTAGTAAAGTTGAGCCTTAGATAATTAAGGGAGATGATGTGCCACACAAGAGGCTTGCACTCCTGTACATGGCACTTATTCCAACTTCAGTTTTTAAGTCTGATGCTGTGGAGTACATGCAAAAACCTTAAGCTACAGTTCTTAAAAGTATTTCTGTGTAGGTAATGCCAACAACAGGATTTGTTTTGAAAATTCAAACTAAACTTGACTTTGCATTTCTGCTGATGGATAGAAGTTCTGTATGTTAATTGACACAGTTCAATTTTAGCTGGTAATCTGTCTGCCTTAATATGGGCAAAGATGTCAAAACTAGAAGCTGTTGCATTCGTTTCTTGTTAGTCTGTGGAGCTCATGGTTCTGGTCACTGTTGTGCAGCATAAATTACATTCATTATACTTGTAGTATTCAGAAGAAACTGTAAAATGTGGATAGAAGTGGTTAAAGTGGTTTGTAAGTAGTCAAACATCCAGAGTCCTTTACTAGCTCAACCCAGTTCTTATGCACTTAGGTAAATAAGTAGAAGGGCTTCTTGTTCAGGCTTGCTCTATGTGAACCTGACTGTTTTGCTTGGCTGGCTACTAGGTATTCTCTCTATTAACCTTGCCACCCTTTTGTAACTGGTGCATTTAATTATCAGTGGGATGCTTTAAACAGGTAGGGGGACTGATAAGAGCAGGTAATCTGCTTGTTGGGGAAGGTTGAAAGCAACCATTGACATCTTGGCCTACCTGCTACTCTTTGACAAGTGGGGCTCCGTGAGAAAATAACTCCGTAATGAGATAAGGTGCTGATTAAAATGCTGTTGTCGTATGATGCACCCTGGTAGCTGAGATGGCTTGAAATCATTAGTTTAAAAAGTAAGAAAAAAAAAAAAAAAATAAGGAGGGGAGGAGAGAGTCTCCCCACTCTCTCCCCCAAGTCTCCCCACTCTGTCCCAGCACATTGTTCGGTTAATGCATGCTAGTTTTATGATTGGAATACATTGTACTCCGGCCACCCAGACAGAGGCATTGACTGCTAATATTAACCAAGAACAATAGTGTGGCCATACTGACTGCAGTGAGGATTACAGAACATAATGGGGCCCATCCAAAAATAATGCTAATACGGGACAAGCAACAGGAAGCAGCAGTAGACTCAGCATTGCTCGGCTCCCAGACAAACCATGGACTTACTTCACACAATGGCAACTTCAGCACATTATGTATTCACAGGATACTCATTATTCCAGCAGGCTTGCCAGATCAGAGATCAGCCTGGTTTACTGGGTGCTTAAGCGTATGCATAGTTTGGATAGCGGTACTTTTGTGTCCTTCATCGTTTGGCAGGAGGGTGGCAGTTGTATCGCACAGAAGGTCTTGACTTCAGTTACTGGCTTGGCTTCTGCCAAGGCAGAATTTGGGGGGGAAGTCTCTCCTGGAAGGTGCTAATATAGTTAAATTTGGTTTTGTGTCTTCTCCTTTATGTGGCAATGAAGCGTTTACCGGCACTAACAGCAATGAAGGAACTACTCAAAATGAAGACTAAAGGAACAGTGTGCTCTGTTTTCATGTGGGCATATTCTGATGAGGCTCTTGGCTGTGCTGCCTGCTTGAGGTTCAGCCTAGCTCTTGGCCATGGACTCTGAGGCGTGAGATTGTTACAGCTTAGACTTTGTTTATATACGCAGGGCTGAGAGAGTAACAGCTTTATAGGGTGTTGCCTTATCCTTATGTAGGCTGGCCCAAAGAAGAGCTTCCTGAGGATGTTGCATTCAACAAAGGGTTAAGAGGGTTAGGTTGTTTCCCTCCTCTTCACGAATACATCCGTATCTCCTGTCGATGAGGCACCAGTTGTCTTCAGCTCCTTTGAAGGAATACTCTGTTGTCAAAGTTGACTGGCTGACCATGGCATGGTGTTGTGATGCATCTGTATAGTGTCATCGTGCCTTCTTGTGTGGCACCACGGATACCAAAGTGAGAGTCCTGCTGATATTTAGAGGAAGTGGTTCTGTGACTAGCCCTCACTCTGCTCAGAGATGCCCTCCTCCCTGGCCCTTGGGCGCTTTGACATACACCTCGGTTTCCCTCTTCCATATCTTGCCCCCTTACAGCTGAAGGGAGGAAGGATGGCTGGAGCTCTTGGCAATTTGCTGTGACCCTCTGTGACAGTGTGCCAGTCTCCTAGCCTTTCCTAAGAGGCAGGCAGGGTGTGAGCATGGTTCTCAGGCTGGTCTTCACAGCTGTGCATGGCTGGCAGAGTGTGAGGAGAACACTGCTGGGCTTAACCTGCTCTCCTTGTTTGGCAGAGGAGGAGCAGGCGCAGCATTCAGAATGCAAACTTCCCACTGCATTTGTCTAGTCATGGTTTCACATGCTCAGCAAAGCTCTTGCATGGTTTAACCACAAGGATAGGAGGGAAAGAAGTTTGACTAGTTGCAGCCTCTTTCAAAAAGGAGGCAGTCCTTTCACTAATGAGCCTGATGTTTTAATCTTGCTTTGTCCCACTGACTCGCAGAATGCCTTTAGAAGCCAAAGTACAAAACCATCTCTTTTGGGTGGATGTCTAGATGAAGGGAGGGAAGAAGGTAATCAAGCTGAGAGCGTTAAACACCTTCCGCTTACCTGGAGCTGCTAGTATTTAATTTAAATAACCAGAAAAGAGGTTGCATTGCCCTTTCAGAGCCTTAAAAGGGACAGTTCTGATGGATTTCAGGGTCCTCAAAGTCTTTCCTGAGTTGTATTATCAATGGACCAAGACTAAATCGCAGTGTCTTGTCATTGAGGAAAATAGCTCTTGCACATTGGTGCTTGCTTTGTTTTTTGGAGTATAAACTTAACCATTTCCATCCTCTCACAGCTTAGGTCATAGGAGTTTTGCTTGAATTTGACCATGCTGCCTTTCAGTCCTCCGGGATGATCAGACTGTGGATGTTCTGCAAACTCTGCCGGCTTGCTGTTTCTTTCAAGCTGCCTTTCCTCTCAAGTCAGAATCCCTGCCTTCTGGTCAAGCTCAGGTTTACAGTGGCTAATTGGGTGTGACTCCGGAAAGTTCACTGCTGCCTTGTTGCCTAGGACATTGCTTTGATGGAATAAGGTGCATGATGTGGAATTCTTGTGTTTGGATATATATATTTATTCAAAGATGGGCAGAGGTCATCTATGGGCATGGGAAAACTTAAACCTCCACGCTGTAAGTAGTCATTCCTGAGATATCTGAATTGTTGATCTATAGAGTGGGGATGATACGCAGTTTTAAAAAATCTCAACATTGAAGTCTTTGCACAGAACTGTTTTTTGGGTTTTTGGTGGTTTTTTTTTTTTTTTGCAGGGGATGGAATTGGCTGGAGGTATACCATAGTTGGATTGTTGAGGGGGGCTTGCTGCTGTTGTTATGGGGCTGTGGGTGTCTGTGTGCCTTTTGTTTAGAAGTGTCCCATCTTGAACAAAAAGTTTTCCCTTTCTTTGCCCCGTGCTGAGAGAGACAGAGCCAAGAGATTAAACTGCCATTCTTTGTATCATCCCTTTTCAGGACAGGGATTCTTCATTTAAAATATTCAGATGAGGTGAGTGAGGGCACATAGAGAAAAAGAGAATTGCTAGGATAGGTCTGTTCCCCCTGCATTTTATTTCCATCCAGTTAAGCAGAAGCGTCTTCTGTCTTCAAACAAACTTCTGTGTGGTGTTGGAAAGTGGTCACACAAGTATCTAGCAACAGTAGCACTTAAAGCTAGGAATCAGCCTTTCCTTTCCTTAAGGGCTAGGTGTGTTGGTAAACAGTCCTGAGAACCAACCGGGAACTGTTGCTATGAGTTTAGACAAAATATCTTCCAAAACAATTATGCAAGGCTGAAAGGAAAACATCCTTAACTTTATTGGAAGTAGTGCTCGTTGCCATAATTCATTCTCTATATCATAATATTTTTTTCGAGCTTGCAGTAACATGTTGTGCTTGTGCTTCTCAATGTTGGTAATTAAACCAGTGAGGAAGCACCCAAGATAGTGCAATCTATATCTGTAATATGGCTCAGGAATTCTATTCTGGTTTTGTTTGTTTGTTTTTCTTTTTTACTTCTGGCTTGTGTAAGAACTTCTTAAATCTGCTTGAAACAGCGTTAAATCACCATGTTGTGTTTTATTTTGTTTTTCAGAGCTTCTTTCAAGTTGAGAGACTTGGTCTAGAATAGTAAGAAATAACCCTTAACTTTCATGAAATATTAACCAAAAATGGTTTGGGCCAATGGAGCCTCTGCATAGAAGTCTGGGCGCATGTCTCAGCTTGCCCAGCTTTGCTTACTTTTTGAAGCACTTTCCCACAGTTATCAGTGAACGAAATGGAATCCTAGTCTGCTTTGAATATGAAACATATTTAGGCTATATTCCAAGCTGGTGTCCATCACAAACTAGGTTTTCATTCAGAGGCTGCATGCTGTGTCCAGTCGTGAGAAAGCAGTCTGCTTCAACTGTTTTTTCTTTTTTTTTTTTTTCCTTTTTTTTTTTCTCTCCTCTTAAGGAATTTGAGGTCTGCCTTACACTTGCACCTTGTAGCAGCTTACTCTCAAAACTGTATTTTGGTTTCTGTTACAGAAAAGGTGTTAAGTGCTGCAGACCACAAATGAGCAGACTGCAACTAAGTGCAGGTACAATTAAGAAGAAATAAGCCTTATGATACACAGCTTCGATGGCAAAGCATCAAAATCCTTCATGGAGAGTTTTATTTGTTCTGTTACTGTTCTGCTTGCCAGAAAGATGTTACATTTATTACCTCATTTATAGTTATTGTTATACATTTTACTTTCAAGTAATTTTTTTCTTATTTTTCTTCAGAGGTTTTTTTTTGGGGGGGAAATGTTTTGTTTTTGAATCATTCTGTAAATTTGAATATGGCTGGCCAAATGGCAATTTTGAAAGATACAGCCTGGATAATAATATCTCAGGGTAGAACTGGGGGAGGAGAAGATGTTTTAATGGCTCTTGTTCTCAAGTAAGGATTGAAGATAAAGGTGGCTTAGATGTAATAGCTGGCACCTTTCCAATCCATGGAGTCACTTCAGTTAGTTTATGCTTATGATTATTATTACTGGAGTGCTAGCGAGCTCACTGGCAGATTAGTGCGTCTGTAAATGTGACACAGGGTGGATAGTGCGTCTTCCCTTTCCCTGCTCTTCCCAACAGCCTGATCTTAGCCTTTGTTTTACAATGCTTCTCTCACACACACTCCCCCCGCCTTCCCATCTCCATCAGTTCTTCCCTTCGTTACCTGATACTTGTGGGAGCTGCGATGGCCCTCATGCAGACAAAGCTTTCAAAGGGGGTGCTGAAAAGCAAAGTCCCCAGAGATTGTGCTGTCAAGGCAGAGCACAGTAATCTTAGCAACGCTTCTTGCTTTCAGGATGGTCGGGGAAAGGGCCATCAAGACTACTTTTCTGTAACTAAAATTCTTTTGAAGCAGTTTTTGAGGGTGGGGGTGTTCAGGGTGGTTTTTTTTTCCTAGGTTTTTTTTTGTTTGGTTGGTTTTTGATGCTGCTGTGCTATCCCAGTGTTTTCTCTCTTCCATGAGCAATTCTTCCGCACATGCTTTATTGTGGCTACAGCATAGAGTCAAAGGCTGTACTTCCTGGTTAAGTACATAAGATGCATTAATGATGACAAAGATGAGCTATCCAAGGTGAAAGGTCTTCTAAGTCAGACTGGATAAGGTAGCTTACGGGGTTTCAAGAAGATCATGCTTGTCTTGAGTATAATCTATTACCTATTTATGTTTTCAAGTATTCCATTTTAGGGCAGAGACTGGTATTTTTTTATTTTTTTTTTCAAAATTGTTTGGCTTTTTTTTTTCCTTAGTCATGTGTGGCTTTGAAACTAACTCTTATTTCTCTTTTGCAGAGATCCTACACATTGCTTGTTGAGGCATGGGATTACAATGATAACTCTACTAGTAAGTATTTGTTCCTCTGGTTTACTTAGTCCAAACACCTTGATTTTCCTGTCCATTGAAAGCCCTTTGGGAGTCTAACCAGCCCACTGCGAGTAGGGCATGAGGAGGGGGAAAAGCTCTACCCGAGACAATTCGGAGCAACTATTCCTGGCTCTGCAGCAGCCTCTCTCCCTCACATTGGCTGTAGAGGGTGAATAGCTCGCTCACCTAGGCACCAACAGTTTGGTGCCTAAAAATAGATGCTGTTAATTCCCTCTTTCTCCTCAGGGAGAATAAAAGCCCCAAGGGGTTTCTTTGGGTTTTTTGTTTGGATTTTTTTTTTATTAGGAGTGATATTTGGAAGCTTAAGTCGTGTTGAATTGGGACCTCTCTATAAACTATGTACTTCTCAAAACTGAACATGCTGCTTTAAAAAAAAAATCTCCATAAGACTTGGTATAGATATCCATCTAATGACTGTAGATGAGAAACAGGAGTGACTACCAGCTCTTCCTTTTGGGAGTTGGATGTTTAGGGATTTATATTCAGGGGCTGAAAAACATTTACCAGACACCACCTGGTACGGCTGGCTGGAAATCAAGGGTGGGAATCTTTTGCCTGGAATGTCTTTGGTTGGTTCCAGAAACTTTCTGCTGAGCTTTTCCTGTTGGCTAGAGGAAGCTGTGTAGAGTCTCTTGGCATATGAACTGTTCTGCTCTTACTGAAGTAGGTGGGCAAAATTAGCTCTATTTTCAATCTAAGGCTTTAATAGTGTGTGGTAAAAAGCCACAGGAGAAAGTATGAATCTGAACTCATATACCTTTTGTTGACACAACAAGTCTTTTCCTTTAACAAGGAAGCAGCAGCACTGTGGCCCATCTCACATAAATTTCATAACAGCTTCTTGTAGTCCGCTTTGGAATGCCAGCTGACAGCCGCACAGTAATGAAACGGACTTCATGCTTCACTAAAGAAAGTCCTTGTAGAAATGTACACAGTGCTGTGGTTTTATGTTTTAATTGGTGAAGAGTACGCTGCTTGGGAATGGCCTTTGAGTATGGGGACCTTTCTGCACAGATCTGCTTTCTTTTTTTTTTTTTAATGTGTACATGAGAGATCCTGTTAGAACAATTCATGTGACCTGTCCATGATAGTCACAGTTGGCTTTACAACCTGCCACATTCAGCACGTTGCAGTACCTGTGATTTCAGGCTCTACCCCAGCACAGCCATGGAGCGGTGGCGAGGAGACTTTTTGGCTCTTTACTATGGAGTGTTTTATGGAGGAGCAGAAAATAGATTGCTACAGCAGCAGAGTTGTATTAAAAATGGAAGATGCCTGAATTCAAAATGAAGGTCTTGTTTACAGTAGGATCTGAGATTTTTTTCAGACTGGGTCTCTGCCACTTTTACTATTATTAGAGCTCATCTTTTTTCATGAAACAACTGCATTTCCAAAGCTACACAATGAACCCTTTCTTTGCTTTCATGTTCTGGAAGTACAATTGTCTTCAGACAAAATCGCCGCATTTCTCAGCAGTAGATTTGACCAACTGCAGACATGTTCTTACATATGTTCCTGATTTGCATTCCTTTTTTTTCTGCTCTAGCTTTGCTGTCACGTATCCATCTGTAGGTCACTTCAGTCACTGTACTGCACAAAGCTTTTCCTTTGTACTGCATCACTTTACTTACAGTCAGCTTTCCCATAGCTGAAGAATAAGTCTTGAAAAACTACTTAAGGAAATCACTAGAACTAAACAATTGTCATATGAAGTGACGAGTATTTTTTTTTTTGTTTTGATGTCCAGGATTTTCTTTTACCCTAATTACCACTGAATTGTAAGAACTATGTGAGATCTTACTCTCTCTCTCTCTCAACAAAGAACAGTGAGTTTAGTAGGCTTTGTGTAACTTTTCAATAGCTCCAGCATCCTCTGATCAATGCAGTCTTAGGAGATCCTAGAGTGGATGCTTCCTTACCCCCCTCTACATTCCAATCCTCCTACATTCCCTTTACCACATATTCTCTTGTCTCACTTCCAAGAGTGGCTTGCAGTTAAATTCTGGCCCTGTTGAAGTTGATGAGAATCGTGCTTTGTTGGAGCCAAGATTCTGCTTAAATGGTTTTCTTACTCTGTTTCTTGTCTAGATGCCATCTTGCTACTGTCGCTTCATACATAAAGCTAATGGGGCTGACATTGCATCTCAAACTTATGTCAAAGAGCTATTGTAAATTACTGGTATCGGTTGCATGTGGATTGCAGTCGGGCATAAGAGACTTCAGCACAATGTAAACCAAGCCATAGCTGGAAGTTGTCTGAAACAAAGACTTTCAAAAATAACTGTGGTGTCCTTGGCCACCCAAACTGCTTAGAGGAATCTGGGCTGCGTTGTTGTTGTTTGCTTCCTGATGATGGGTAGTTACAATTTCCAGAAATTGGAGCACTGAAAAACAAAGGTCAAAACAGCTAATTTCCCTGTGCCTAAAACCTCTGATACAGTTGCCCACCAAATAAAAAGAGCAAAGCATTAATAGCTTTGAAGTGTAGCTACAAAAAGTGAATGAAACCAACCAACTCTCTGACAGCAAAGTGTAGAGTGGAAGCTGAAGATGTACAGAAAGCCTCTCTCTCTCTTCCACTTCATCAATTTCTAATTGGTTAATGTTTCCTCTAACCTTTCTATCAAAGCATGGCATTCTGAGTCAGATGATGTCAGGGGAGTTAGGAAGATGGCTTTCTCTCAAGCCTTGGCTGACTGCTTCTTTTTATTTACTTAACCAGTCTGCTGCTTTGGGATTGCTTACTATAAAACATTGTCGGTGCGGGCTAAGAATGGAAGAGTTGTTGCAATGCCTTCCCTGAAGTCTGGGTCAGCACTCTTGTGTAAGTGCGTACTGACAGGTGGGAATAGGGAAGGGTGGAGAAATTTTTGTACAAGAAGGAACATGCCAGTACTTCATTGTGAAAACTGTGGGTGATGGCTAATGGAAAGTGTTCTTAACTCTGTGAGACCTTACTTAAATTTAAATGTATGGTGGTAGCTTTATAACGTGTATCCAATGAAAGGCATTTTAGCCATGATCCAAAGTGAAATCGCAGCCGGTTTTCATCTGTGCCTTTAAAATAAAGTCCAGTGGACTAATAAGGATGTTTCCATTTGAGTTCAGTCTGTGGTTAAGGGCTCAAAAGAGCTGGTGGCTGGAGTGAGATGTCACAGATGTACAGCAAGGACAAGCTTCCTAACGAGCTGGCAGATAGAGGGAGAATGATAAAGCAGAGGCAAGAGGAAAGATGTCTTTTCCAAGGCGATTGTTTTTCTGGTGCCAAGGACTGAAATAGCTGTCAGTGGTATGTTCCCAACGGGGAACAGGAAAAGAGAGAGTGGGGGGGACAACAGTTTGCAAAACTAAATTGAGTGTCATTCCTCCTTTCTTCTGCCACTTACAGGATAAAAGGATAGAGTTGTTTTACTTGCAAGAAACAGGATGTCTTTATGCACAGACTCGGTATTTGGGGAAATGCATTTGCTTTCCAACTGTGCTGTAGATCGGGGTGTAATCTTGGCAAGTGCAGCAAAGCCATCTCTAGCACGCATGAGTGGAACTATAATCGCTTGACTAGCCCCATTCAAGGCGAAGAGATATGCATCTGCTTAAGTACCTCTTAGAATTAGTCAGTAATCTTGTTGATGAGATCTAAGAGCCTTACACCTGCACAGTACAGGACATGATATTGCTCTGGATATACCAGTATGGAAAAGTCCTTAGGCATCTACATTACTGGTGAATGGGATTTAAATTAATAAAGGCCTGCATGCATTTGAAAGTCTTGCACATAGATGTGGGGTTGGGGGCTTAGTGCCAATGAATAATAAAAACTGATTTAAATAGAAAGTAGTATAGAACCAGAAATACGAGAAGGTGAATAAGAAGTTGTTGCCCTTAATTTCACACTGTAAACACTTAATGAATGCTGTAGTCTCAAGCCAAGAATACCCCCTAAAATGGGTAAATGCTTACAGTGCCTGCGCATCGACACTTTTCTGTGGTTGTGCAGCAAGTGCTTTGACTTAACTTGATTCAAAACTGCAGACAAGCAGGCAGGATCTAGTGGTGAATTGATAACGGGTAGCCGAGCTTGAGAAGCCTGTTCAGAAGTTCTTTCAGAAAGCTATAAATCACAAGTCCTTAGCAATCCATTTAAAAGTATTTTCGATGAAAACCTGCCCATGTGTCATCTTCAGCTTTATGTGGCAACTTCATTAGTCTTTAACTCTGCCTTATGTAAAATCCCCAAACTTTCTTTTGTAATTGTTAGAAGAACAAGCTGAACATCAGTACGTTTAAATTGTTAGCACTCGAATGTGCCAGTACTTCACACACTGCTTTCTAGCACATCATTGGCAAATTGCCCTTCTACCTAAAATTCTTCTGTCGCTGGATTATGTTCCCATATACAGAACAGTGTAGCCTGGTACTTATTTTTGGCTTTGTACTATGTCTGCAAGGATATTTTGGCTGTTTTATGATAAACTTTCACTCGGCAGTCAAGTGCTTGCTAGCAGCAGGTCATAAGGCAGTGTCAGATCATTTAAATCACAAGACCTGGACTACAAAGTGAAATACCACAGATATATACAATGTTCTGAGCTAATGTGAAATATTATTATTTTAAGCCATAATTTAGACAGTTGTAGGGCTCTAAAAACACAAAGACTTTTGCTGGAACTAAATGTCAAGTACAAAGTCTAAACTTCAAAATACTCAATAGAGAGAAGAGGGATCTATAGCACATACATGCAGTAATTTGAGTTCTCTGCTTTGAGCTCTGGTAGTCTTGAATTTTTAGCGTCAGCTAACATCTGAAGACACAACTTCCATGGTATTTCTCAGCCAAAACCTGGTGAGATCACTGATGTCAACTGAGTGCCAAAGTTGCTAGTTTTCCATTTCATGTTTACACCAGAGTTCCAGAAGGCTGCAAACCTTTTGTGGTGGCATTGCTTTATTAGGCTATTGTAGCATGGTGTTTTCATAAATATTCCAGTTAAAAACAAAACTAGTACCATGAATGGAGAAGCCTGGAAAATCACATTATGTACCAGTCTATTGATGCTAGAAGTAAAAGCAGCTGAATTTTCTTTAATCGTGAACTGCATCGTTCTTATTGGATGTCCTTACAGTGCAAAAGAGATAAGTGATTGGCAGTAACGTAAGAGTCCCTTTTGATTTCAAGCTTTGTTCAGTTTGGTAATGCTGCGTGTGTGTTTCAGTTAATGGTTTGTAGCTCCAGGGCAGCCTTATCTTACTCTCTAAAACAGAAAATTAATAAAACCAACTGGCTGCCTCAGAGAGACTTGCCTGCAAAGCTAGAGAGCTGTGATGTGAGAGGTAATGATACCCAAACAAAGTTTTAACTCTGACATCTCTTCTGAATTCTAGATCCCGATCGCATTATTGAGAAGGCATCCCACTCTGGCATGATCAATCCCAGCCGTCAGTGGCAAACTTTAAAACATAATGCAGGAGTTGCCCACTTTGAGTATCAAATCCGTGTGACTTGTGCAGAACATTACTATGGCTTTGGCTGCAACAAGTTTTGTCGACCAAGAGATGACTTCTTCACTCACCATACCTGTGACCAGAACGGCAACAAAACCTGCTTGGAAGGCTGGATGGGACCAGAATGCAACAAAGGTTTGTGGCAAATGCTCGACCAGCAGATGAGCAGTGGGCTTGGATAGGATTTGAGTGCATTGTATCCAGGTTGCAATTCAGTGGTCGGTTTGTGCAGGCAACAGGGCTAAGGACTGATGGGGACAGCGACTAACTCTTTACACAGAGAACTAGGGGCAGGAGAAGACTAGTTTCTGCCTTGTTTTAAAATCTCGGAGAGGACTGACAAGTGCCGGCCACTTAGCAGATGTGTTCTTTCTCTGATTATCCACATCTTTGCCCTTGGGAAGAAAACCCAGCCCATTGACTTCAATGGGAGTTCTGCTGCTGGCTTCAAAAAGGATTTCCCCTTTGGTGCAGAACTTCAAGACAAGCAGGAAGGAGAGACTTGTTTTAGAGCTGACCTGGCAAGCATAAAGCTTTGGTGTTTGAAAAGTCCCAGACTCTTTGTTCTACCTGAGATGATGTTTAACATGTTTATTAGGGAATGGCAACTTCCTAGGTAATTTCAGAAGGAGAAAGCAAGATTCTGAATAGGAACAGACTATCAGCATGTCTTGCTGACTGAGTTTACCTGCAATTTGAATCGACGCTCATCTGAATATCCTGTCTGTTCAGAGATATGGCTCACAAGTAAATCCAGAGTAGTCAAAAGTTGCTTTAAATTAGATGTACAACCAGGGAGAGTGGGCCAGTTCACCTGAAAAAGACAGAGAAAGGAAACCTGTAGACTAGAAGTGACTTGGGCTCTCCAAGGCGAGGTGGTTTCTCTTGCATGGAAACAACTCCTTGAACAGCATTAGGTAGAATTCCTCTGCAAAGCTAGCTGATAGATTTCCTATCACAGTGAGCCACCTACCTTGGTTTTCCTTCCAGTAGACTTGATATGAGCGACTTGTTGAAACTTAATCCTTTAGTAGGATTACAACGCTGGTTAGAGACTAAAACATTCCCAGGAGTGTGAAGATGCAGGAAGCACCCAGCATGCTGATACTCTTTTTTTTTTTGTCGTTTTAACAGCTATTTGTCGTCAGGGATGTAGCCCCAAGCATGGTTCTTGCACAATTCCAGGAGAGTGCAGGTAAATGCTCCCTCTCCCTCCTTGTTTCTCCTCACCCCGCCCCCCCCCAAATAATTAAACAAGTGATGCTAAACACAATAGGATTGGGGAGGGAGGGTGTTTTTGGAGTTATGTTTTTGACCAAGGCACATTATTCACGCTGACTTCCCTAGAATAAGAGGGGAGCAGGCTTTTAATGCACTGATAATTTTAAGAAGCTTGTGGTTTGTGAAATGGTGGCACTGGGCAGGAGGGGGGTATGGGATAAATCGTGTGAATGCGGCCTAATGAGCACTAACTAATTGTTTCTGCATAAATAGTGCAAATGTTTTGTGGGTATGTTTTTTTTTTTTTTTTTTCCACAGCCTGATTAATAGGCTTTTTCAACTACAAGCTTGAAGTACAGCGTGGCTTTTCTCTCCTCTTCTTTTCACTGTTTCCCCCTTCCTCCCTCCCACCCCCTGGTTTCTTCCATCAGTAGGCAAAAGTCAAGCATTCTTTAGAATGGGATTAGTTAAATCTCTCCGTTCCTTTACCATTGTGAGCCAGGCTCCGAGTGCTGAGAGGTTAATAGCTGGGATGAAATCTTGTCAGTAGGCTCCGATGAATGCAGAGTCTTACTCCTGTGCTTTGAAGCCCGTTCTGTCCTGGCAAGGAGACAATGAAAAGCAGAGTTTATCCGTAACCCAACAATTAAATATTTGGAATGCCTCAAAATACACAGCACAGGGAACGTTTCTGCCTTACTAATAAAGGGTTAATGGATATTAAATGCCAACATTCTTTATCAACAAACTGGTTGTAAGTTGCTTCATGTAACCCTTTATCATATCTGGTTACATGCGATAGGGAACTGAGGGCTTCTGAGGTTACAAAATGTTGCTATTGATCGCGCGTAGGAAGGTTTAAAAGTGAAGCTTGGGTATTCATGGATAAAACTCAGAAGTCTGAAGGAACAGAAAGTGATTTTTCTGACTAACATATAATACATATGTTACATACCAATCTACCAATACATATGTATTGGTAGATTGTCCATTGCTGGAAACTTTTGCATGAAGCGGACTGCTTTTGTTTCTAGATAAGCTCTAGTTCAAACATGAACTAAGCCTGGGGTGTCTGACAGACTGTTTTATATAAGAAGTCAGCCTAAATAGTCACAGTGGTTCACTCTTTCTCTCTGTCCCTGTAATCTGTGCTTCAAAACCAAACCAAACCAAAAAAAAAAAATCATCAAGGAACATTCTGAAAGTAAGGTAGGAAGTAACTTCTCGTGCTCCACAAGAGACAGCAAAGTGAAAGTCAAGCCGCAGGATGGGCTTAGGATGTAGCTTATGTTCAGTGATTTTAATGTTTAGCAGCACTGATATAAGCAGGTTAACCCCCAGAACACCAAATCTAAATCTTTTTTTAATTAAAAAAAAAAACGCCTAGCAAGTAGCAGGAAGTATCGGGGGGCCAGATGGCAAGAGGAGCGTATCAGTCAAGGCTACTAGTGATTTGTGCTTCTGTCATCAGAATAAACATGCCTTGTAGGGGTTGCTGTCTCCTAGTCAGAACAACAGGCTTTGTTTCCAGATTTTTTTCTTTCCTTTCTCTTTCTAAGTCTCTTACCTCCCACTCACTGCCCAGACATGCACTAGTGCTCTTATTTACTTAAGGTGCAACTTTCCCACACTTGATTTGCATAGTCTTGAAACAATGCTGTCCTTCTGGTGCTTTCAGATAACTTTGGCTTGCCAAGTTAGACCACTATCTTTAAAGTGAACACAGAAACAAGATTCTATTTTCTTTTAAGTTTTGATGAGTCATATAGCCTGTATGTTACAAATGCAACAGAGTTTAAAAATAACATCCCAGCAGAAACTGCTCTGGGTTCTGGTACAATAGACAACTTGCAAACATTCTTAAAATATCCTTTTCCCTTTTGGTGCGAGTCACTTTCTTTTAATGCAGGCGAGCCAACAAAACCATATTTACTCATGAATCATTGTACAAGGAAAGTTAACTTTAAGTTTCTCATGAGAAACTACTGCATACATATTATTAAACAAGAATTATTACTATGAATCTTTTTCTGGAATCAATATCTTTTTTTAAAAGCCCATAGCCTTATCCAGTTTTGTTTGTTACACTCTGAAGCTGATGTTTGAAGAAAGTCATATCTTTGGCTCTAAAGCTCGTGGCTTTTTTCTGTGTTTTTTTTTTTTGTTTCTCTTTGCACGTGCTTTAAAGAAAACAAAACCCCCACTCCTTTGATTTGTCAGAAAGGAGTAAAATTCTCAATTCGGATACCTGTTTTTGCAGGTGAGGTCCCTTAGTTTTGCTTGTGTGCAAGCTCACAGGCAAGTTGCTTTGAATGCTACACAAATTAAAAATGTATGTTTGTAAATTTTGATCTTTGTGCATTCTTCTTATATTCCCTATACAGAAGGATTTTTCCAAGAGCTACTTGAGAGAGGTTGTTTTGCCTGATATGGTTTTCTTTCATGTTCTTTGCACACAAGGACATATAAGTTGGACTAGTGTTTTTGTTGTTGTTTTTTTTTAAACACACAAACAAATAAGAATTTCCCATTGACTGTGAATAGGCTGCTATTGAAATAGCTATTTAGAAAAAAAAGTTAATTAGGATGCAGTTTGTCACCTGAGATTTTTAGAAGGAAAGTCAGACTTACCACTAGCTGTGTGTGATTACCCAATGGATAGATCCTTCTAGCTTTTTCCCATGAGAAGAAATTGCCAGTAGAAGAATGGTGGGGGGGTTTATAAATAGAAAGCTTAGCTGACTTCAGGACAGATGAGGTTTGTTTTCATAATTTAGTGACAGCTTAGTGCATAATTGCTGCCGATCAATTACTCTCAGGACCTGTTAATGAAACACAGTACCTCAACAAACCTTGCTTTTCATTTTCAACTTGTTTTCCTTGTTTCTATCTATAAATCCACTTTAATTTGAAGGATCCTTGGTCTGTCTTGCTTGAGAACTAAATGAAAGCTAAAATGAGCTTTCCCTTAGGGGGGGCTTTTCTTTTAAAAGAACATCTTCCTTTTAAGTGCAGAATTCAGGTAGCTCATTGATAGTGGCAATCAATAATTTAAATAATTTATTATTCTCCAGACATGAAATTAGTTTCTCAGAATTGGATATGTGTTAGTTATTCCTTGCAAAAAGGTTAGCATAAATCAAACTCTGAAATACACTGACAACTGATCTTCTTTGAACACATGTAAAATCCTGATGCATGCTGTTTTCTTTCATCTCTTATTGTGGCCCAGTCCATACTTGCTCTTGTGTCATCTAGTTCAGAGTAAGGTTAGCTTCTGATAGAGCAGAGAACTCCTAATACTTTGCTGCTGCCTTGCCGAGGGCTCAGAGTTGGGGTTTATGGTTTTGTTTGTCTCCCTGCAAACCCAGCACGGCTGACATGCCTAGAACCCTGTATTCATGAGGATCTCTGGATAATTATTGTTTCCTCTGACTTTTTCTCCCCCCTCAATTTATAAAGCACCCTGTCAAAGTCCAGAGATTGATTTGTAGTGCACACCCACCCTCTCTGCCACATTTGTATGAGGCTCCAAAAGAGTATTATTGTGCTGAATGGCCTCATGCTGGTTCTCTCAGAACAGTTATTCTTTTGTCAGGAGGCTGGCTACAGAGACCTTGGCAAAACTACTAAAATGTTTGTTTACAAGAAACCATCAAACAAACCTTGAATAGCTCCTCCCCTCCCCTCGTCCTGCCCTTCTCCCTCACCTCCCCAGTCTTTCTCCGAGCTTTGGAGTTCCACACTCAGTCTACACAGAGCAATTCTAGTGGGTTTTTGGTTTGTTTCCCTGTTATGATTTTTTTTTTCTTCCTTTTTTTTTTTTTCTTTCTTAAACGAAGGTGTCAGTATGGATGGCAAGGCCAGTACTGTGATAAGTGCATTCCACACCCAGGATGTGTCCATGGCACTTGCATTGAACCATGGCAGTGCCTCTGTGAAACCAACTGGGGTGGTCAGCTCTGTGACAAAGGTATGCTAATCTTGTGGACAGCCAACTGTAATACTTGAATCTTAACACTGGCAAACTTAGCAAGGAGAGAGCGCACGTGAGACTGAGTGAGCCGGCCTCTTGAAACACGGTGGGAGTTTTTGTCTTTCAGCTACTTCGTGTTGTCTCCTATGCTGTTCTGGCATTGTTAGCATATGTGCATAACATTCCCTGTCCTGTCCTACTCTTGTGTGCAGTTGTATCCTGTAAAAGCTCTCGAATAATGGAACAAAACAAACAAAACATGCATGCGGTGATGTTTCTGTTCTTTTTCAACTGTGGCTTTAATGCTCCTCACCTCTTGCAGATCTGAACTACTGTGGAACCCACCCACCCTGTTTGAATGGTGGTACCTGCAGCAACACCGGCCCAGATAAATACCAGTGTTCCTGCCCTGAGGGCTACTCAGGACAGAACTGTGAAATCGGTAAGGGTTTGATGCAGCCGCCGAGCTGGCACTTGGCAGTTAATTCTTGTCAGCTTTTAGTGCCTGGTTCTGGATTTATTTATTTTATGAGGTTTGGGAAAAGTAAGTCAATTTCTTAATACTAATCATGACGTCAGGGCTGGCTGCAGAGATCCAGTCTTGAATGTTCATGCTTCATCATGAACAGCTGGTATCTCTGAACATCAGCCTTCTGCTGGCCAGAGAGATAACTACAAGTTACCTTGTCTGGCTATGACTCGGACAGGTGCAAGTCAACGTGTTGATGAGTTTAGTGCAGAAGATGACTTCCTGCTGGCTAGTAGCTTTTTGATTCCCAGCTCTCGTGGGAGTGCAATACATTAAGAGCAGTGATGGTGTGTCCAGAGTAGAAGCGTGTGGAGGGAGCAGTGGGTGGTTTCTGGTGATATTGCTGGAAGTCTCTACCATGATGTACTTCTGTCCCGGTGCAGCGGAGCACGCCTGCCTCTCTGATCCTTGTCACAATGGAGGAAGCTGCTTAGAGACGTCTACAGGATTTGAATGTGTGTGTGCGCCTGGCTGGGCTGGACCAACTTGCACTGATAGTAAGTCCTTTCAAAATTGAATTAAAAATGTGCTAGTTTGCTGTTTTAGATCAGTCTTTCTAATCCCTGATAAACATACAGGGCAGCCTGCTTAACCTTTCCCAGCTTTAGCATGGGTTCTTAGCAGCCATTTATATCACTGTGCGCTCTCTTCTCCTTCATACCAAGGCTTTTGTTAAATGCAAGGGGACAGAATGGCCGCTGGCTTGTTGAAAGAAGCAGAACACTGAATTGTTGTAGCATTCTGGCAAGTTGTTAAAATACAGTTTTGAGAGACTTGCTGGGTCTAAATCTGACTTCTATTTGCAAAAAGGCCACAGGTGTAAACTTCCCCTGTGCTTTGAACCCCCTTTCACACAACTGTTATTTTTAAAGTAGGCTTTTGCTGAAACCAAAGTACACCTAGAAAACTCCAAGCAGAAGTCCTGTCATCTTTCTGTTCCTCGGGGCAAATCCTAGTAGCAGCAAATCAAATTTGTCAGTTGCTGACATTGCCTGTCCGGTAACAGAGCTAAGCCTCTCCTTACTCTGCATTACAGATATTGATGATTGTTCTCCAAATCCCTGTGGTCATGGAGGAACTTGCCAGGATCTAGTTGATGGATTTAAGTGTATTTGCCCACCTCAGTGGACTGGCAAAACGTGCCAGCTAGGTGAGAACTGCTTTTCTCTTCATCCGATGTTGTGCTGGGGGCAGAAGATAAATGTGAGAGGCATCATAGTGCATCAGGCAAGGGCAGTCGTGCCCTTTGCTTTAGGCACATTTATGGTTCCAAAACCTATGGATGTATTCTGGCACGCACAATATGAAGTGTCAGTGTTTGCAGGTCTGGGGTCTCGGACAGTCTCAAAGCATAGAGTGGCTTCTTTCTGTCGTCATTTTGCTGATGACTGCTAGCAGTTGAAGGAAATAGTTAACTAAGTCAAACCGACATACTTTAATCCATAAATGAAGTGGAGAGGGGGCATGTGTATACCTTCCAGTCCCACCCCCACATGTATTTCTTCCTTTAGCCTGTGAGAAAGTTGCTGTATCTCTTCAGCCATGTCAACTCCTCCAGACCCAGGAGTTCACAGCTGGGTTCCAAAATGTGGATGATCTCATGAAGAATGAGCTGTCTGCATTCTTTACACAACACACTAATCCCAATGACCAGGCTGCAGCACTCCTCCTTCAAAATACTCCGCTGAGATGAGTGTAGGGGGAAAGTAGCTCTTAATGAGTGGCTGGGTAATTATCAAATAATTAGCGTAGCCTGTATGTTCTAATTGCAGAGAAATTGAAAGAGACTTCAGAGACTGATGTGTGATTAACTTGTGTTCGTTCAAGTCACGCTAATCCATGTTGTATATTACAAGTTCCTCTTATATCTGAATGAGCTGCTGATTATTGCTGTGAAAACGGGCTGTAGGCTCTTTTTTCTGCCCCCCTGCCCTACAAGCCCTGCATTTGGCCGTTCACGTTGTTTTTTCAGATGCGAATGAATGTGAGGGCAAACCCTGTGTCAATGCCAACTCCTGCAGGAACCTGATTGGCAGCTACTATTGTGACTGCATTACTGGCTGGTCTGGCCACAACTGTGATATAAGTAAGTGTCTATATCCTTGGGCTTGCTAAAGGCCAGTCGTGTGCATACATGCATGTATGCCTCTGAGTTCTAAGCTCAGATTTAAACGTCAGGCAGAGTACTAGCGGTTGGTGTTTTCAGAAAAGGAGTAGTTGGTGTGGAATGAAAATATACAATTTTATCAAACTCATTAGTCCATAACATAGCTATATTCTGATAAAGTGACTGAAACAATGATGTGAAGTTTCACTGCCTCTAGGAGAAGTATCGCGAAAGGTTCCCACCCATTATAATAACCTTATCTCAAGGAAGGCATGCAGGAAACTTGACAAAAGGTTTATCTAGCTGCAGTTTTAGAGAGACTTGAACTCTGTATCTAGTGTAAATATATTTTTGCCTTCTAACCACACTAATTTTATTACAGATATTAACGACTGTCGTGGACAATGTCAGAATGGAGGATCCTGTCGGGTAAGCCATGCTTGTTTTATTCTAGTTTCCCTGAGACTTGCAACAGTAACGAAAATATTTGAGTCTAAACACAAATACTGTGGAAAATAGCAATTAGCTGGTATAAATTGTCATTTCTTTCAGTTGGGGGGAGGGGCTGTGTCATGCTACAGCATGTCGGGGTATGTCTGTAGAACAGCAAGGGCAAAAAATGTAACTGCAATAAATGACTCATTTTCACTGCTGGTGTCGCCAGTAAATGGGCTAGTAGTTGTGCAAACTACCTACTGTAAATGTAGATACTCCACTTAAAAATGTGGAATAATGTATCCTGCCTGGAAATTAAGAACGTAAGCCAGCACTGGGGGTGTGTGTGTGCACGTGTGTTTATTTTTCCCCTTAAATAATCTTGCCTTGTTTTAATTTGAGCTAGTTTCTTTTGTTGGCATTGGACATAAGAGGAAGATTTTTCTTTTTTGGCTGTCTTCTTTCCCTTTTTTTTTTTTTTTTTTTCTTTAATAAGAATATATCAAGAGAGAGGAAAAAACCCTTAACTCTAAACTTTCTTATTCCTTCCCAGGACTTGGTTAATGGTTATCGGTGTATCTGTTCACCTGGCTATGCAGGAGATCACTGTGAGAAAGACATCAATGAATGTGCAAGTAACCCTTGCATGAATGGGGGTCACTGCCAGGATGAAATCAATGGATTCCAATGTCTGTGTCCCGCTGGTTTCTCAGGAAACCTCTGTCAGGTAAGAAGCATGGGTGAAAGGCAGGCCCTCAGCCAGTGGTGTTTCTACCAGCACTCAGGATCTGTACGCTGAATGCCTTGCATCCAGTGAACCGTAATATAAAGTTGTACTTGATATCGCTGTCAGTCTGCCAAGAAAGTCCTTGATTAATTTATATTGAGGGGAAGAAAGAAACCAACAAAAAACCCTCACGGGCTGCTGAGGACTCTTTTTGTTAAACAGACAGCGAGTGTTTGCGTGTCAGGTTTTGTTGTGCACTAACTATTAACTTTCAGTGGCCGTTTAATATCAAGAGTGCTGTCTGCTGAAATAGTTGTGAGTCTAACTAAACTCTGTGCATTATGAACAATTCATTGAGGCAGCAGATAAAAAGGTCGGATTCCACAACGCCTGTCGTAGCGAGGGAAAGTTATGATAAAACTTCTCTTTTACTCAGCCTTACCCCCATCCTTTCTTTTTTTTGTTTTTCCCTTTTTATTTCCCTTTCCTCTCTGCACTACTTACAGCTGGACATAGATTATTGCGAACCAAATCCTTGCCAGAATGGTGCCCAGTGCTTCAATCTTGCTATGGACTATTTCTGCAACTGCCCCGAAGATTATGAAGGGAAGAACTGCTCCCACCTGAAAGATCACTGCCGCACAACTCCTTGTGAAGGTGTGTGTTACCTTGCAGGTGAATGGGAATGACTGACACGAGTTTCTGCCCCTCCCCTGGCTGAAGCCGCAACGCAGCTCCAATAGTGCAGTCAGTGGTGTAGTCTTTATAGAAAGAGGCTGAATTTGGCCTGTGGCTTATATCTCTATTTGTGTGAGAAGATGAGTACTGTTTGTAGATCAGCTGTTTGAAAGACAGCATTGTGTCAATGTGGATATAAACCACACGTAGCAAATAACCTGCCGTGCTGAACTTATTCCAGGCCATGGATGTGGTCCAGCAATCTTCAGATAAGATGCTGTGGTTATTTGCTCTACAAACACATGGTATAGTCCTTTTATTTTAAAGCAGCAAGCATATTTGGCACTGTGTAGGTTTACGGTTGGATTCGGTGATCTTAAAGGTCTTTTTCCAACCTAAATGATTCTATGATATACATCTGTCTTTTAAACATGCATGACTGGAAATTAAAATGTTGCTCTTAGTTTAAGAAATGAAATAGAATAAATAGAATGGGCAATACTCATGCATATCACTGCTTTTTTTTTTTTTTTTACAGTAATTGACAGCTGTACTGTGGCAGTCGCTTCTAACAGCACACCGGAAGGGGTTCGTTATATTTCTTCAAATGTCTGTGGTCCTCACGGAAAATGCAAGAGCCAAGCAGGTGGAAAATTCACCTGTGAATGCAACAAAGGATTCACTGGCACCTACTGTCATGAGAGTAAGAGCTAAAACAAGAATATGTTTTACCTTCCCCTACTCTTTTTGGAAAAAGATTCCATCCTTTACTCCCAGACCGCTTTAAAGTTTCTTTCTTGTAACACAGTGAACCTTGGAACTGCTTTAAGTTTTCATATCCCGCTTGGGCGAGGCAGATTGGAATTTGCTAGGCCTTGGGGAAAGTTCACAGTAATGAACCTTCTGGCCTTGAATTGTATGTTTTTAAAAACCTTATGTATACAAGGTCTGAGGTAGTTAATAGTGGGGTTTAACGTGGATCTTAAGGACTCCTGATTTTTTGTTTTGTCACTGCCAGTAATTGTTCAGTAACAGAGTAACAGGCTCATCACTTTGTGCACTGTTTTTCAGCTATTTCTCATCTTGCTTATATCACTGCTTCTCAAAACAGTCTGCAATAACAAGGTGACTTCTAGTAGCTATACTTCTAGTTTGATTTTTTTTTTTTTTTTTTTTTTTTTTTTTTCCCCCCTCCCCTGTTCTCCAAACTGTTGCAGATATTAATGACTGCGAGAGCAACCCCTGTAAAAATGGTGGCACTTGCATCGATGGCATCAACTCCTACAAATGTATTTGTAGTGATGGATGGGAAGGAACATATTGTGAAACAAGTAAGTTAACCATTCTTCGTCACACAGAAAGATCTCTTGGAAAACCATCAGGAAGGAATGGCCAGTACTGTCTTTAACAGGATAGTGACCAATGCCAATTCAACATAAACTGCTTCAAAGGCCACAGAGGACAAGGTGTCCTCTTCTCCCACCCCCACTCCCTCCCTCCAAGTCCCCGGCTTTTGAATTGGAACTAAACCCAAGTTAGGAAGCTGGACTGGGAGTAGAACCTGGCTCTCCTACTGTTCAACTTCCTGCTCTACCCTTTGGATAACTGTCTGTGAGACACGCTTAGCATTAGTAGACACCATTTTAGGAATGGTGTATCTGCGTATCACGCTTGTGTTTTGTCAGTCTCGGGGACAGAAGAGGAGCGAGCACTCCACTCCTATCCTCTGACTGATAGGGTAGTTCACGTAATAGGCCTTTTCACTTCTTGCTCACTGAGACAAGATGACAAACAAAATGAAAACAAACCGGAGGAATGTGGTGGAATATTCATCTCTCTGACAGCGCCTAAAGCTTTAAAATACTGACTTAAGTGTTTAATCCATGATTGAAACACAGGCCAAAATTAGGGATGGGACATGCACCTTTCAAGCATTAAGCGTTTGTCAGTTCTGTAAGCACTGCTTAGCTTGTTTTCTCTCCTTAACATATCTAGATATTAATGACTGCAGTAAAAACCCTTGCCACAATGGAGGAACTTGCCGAGACTTGGTCAACGACTTCTTCTGTGAATGTAAAAATGGGTGGAAAGGAAAAACTTGCCACTCCCGTAAGTTCAGCATTTCCAAAACACAACAGGCGTGCTCTGTTAGGCTGCTTAAGCTTGTTGCATCGCATTAAGAAAGCCCCGGTATTAAGGATAGTTTGGGTTCTTCACAGGTGACAGCCAGTGCGATGAGGCAACGTGCAACAATGGAGGAACGTGTTACGACGAGGGGGACACTTTCAAGTGCATGTGTCCTGCAGGATGGGAAGGAGCCACTTGTAACATAGGTAAATACCCTGTATAATCACCAGGAAGCAGATGCAGCGCTGAATCTGTGACCTCAGTTTTTCCTCTTGGCTCGGATTTGACGGCTTTCTAACAACTTAGCGGCAAATCTTGTTTCTGTTACAGCGAGGAACAGCAGCTGCCTGCCAAACCCCTGTCATAACGGTGGTACCTGTGTAGTCAGCGGGGATTCTTTCACTTGCGTCTGCAAGGAGGGCTGGGAAGGACCCACGTGTACTCAGAGTAAGTCATCTCTGCTTGAACTTTTCCAGAGTGTTACATGATGAGAACATTGGCTCATCCTGTCGCCCTCGGAGTCAAGATTGAAACCAGAAGGGAAAGCTTGTTTGATGTA
The DNA here is from genome assembly GCF_000708025.1 of Charadrius vociferus. Classification (NCBI taxonomy): domain Eukaryota; kingdom Metazoa; phylum Chordata; class Aves; order Charadriiformes; family Charadriidae; genus Charadrius; species Charadrius vociferus. The sequence continues at coordinate 6,691,197 of NW_009648550.1, read as the reverse complement.
GGCTTTAGCATCACCTGAGTCTTTGTTTTTAATGACTTTGTGTGATAGAGCCTTGACCTGGGCATGAGAAAGTTGCAAATGAGCTAAGTGGAGACAGATGTTGTCTTGTTTTCTCCCGCATTCTTCTTCTACGAGCAGCTCTGTCTGCTTCCACTTTTTTTTCTCCCCCCTTGTTAGATTCTTTACAAGGATCTCTTCCTGTGTACATGTGTTCCACAATGTAGTTAACAAATTTTGTGGTAGAAGCCTGGAACCAATTTAGTGGAGAATTTCAGCATATTTTTCTTAAAGTTGAGCTAAGTGTAACTTGGGCATAATGGGAAGTTTTGATCGTTCTTTCCTGACAGTAGAGTTGTATTAGCCAAAGTCTGCATATTTAATGTTGTCTGTCTTTGCTTTGCAGACACAAACGACTGCAGTCCTCATCCTTGGTAAGTTTAATATGTTTCTCTTTCATCCTTTGCTTTTTTTGTTGCTTTAGAATTCTAGATTCTTTTTATCTGTGGCAGTTTTTTTAATGTATATAATGACTTTTCCTTATAGTTACAATAGTGGCACTTGTGTGGATGGAGAGAACTGGTACCGCTGCGAATGTGCTCCAGGCTTCGCAGGGCCTGACTGCAGGATCAGTAAGTGTTTCAGTGACACTCTGCCTTGGTTTTTGTCTCGCTTGAATCTTGTTGCAAGACAATCATCTTAATTGAGTTAAGTGGTAGATCAGATTAATGATAGATGTCCTGTGTCTGCTGTATCCATTCCTAGATCTGTAGCAGATGTGGGGCAGGCAGGAATTGCACTGAAAAGGAAAGAAATCTTAATGTCCACTCAGCTAGAGCCAAAACCTCTTGGTTCAGCTGAAGTGGGCAAAATGCCCTCCGGGATAGTCTTCCCAGTTAGAATGTATTTGTGTGGCACAGGTTCCTGCCTGAGATGAAAGCGTGCCAGCCAAAAACCTTGTCAATTAATAATCCACCTACAAGCCCTGAGGTGATGTATGCACTTCCCTGTAATTTAATAATAATTACAGGTAGGAGGACACTAACAGTCTTCTTTTAATAACAGCCATGGAAATAGAAGTTTCGTAGAAGCAGCACAACTGGAAAGGGGTTTAACGTTGTCATCAGTGGAGGAATCTAGTAGGGGGACAAAACTGGAGCATGTCAAAGGAGAGGAAGTGTGTGTTTGGGAGAAGGAATGTGTCCTTGCCCTTGAAAAGCTTAAGTAGCCGTAGGGGTCAGGTTTTGATCTTTTAGTGCCACACAGCAGAAACTTCAAAGAACTTGCTCTGAGATTAGACTGGTGCTGCTAATAAGAATCTATCTCTGAGTAGACACTAGAAAATGAATGTAAAGCTCCAGTAGGCAAATCCCTCGTATGTTTTTTCGGACAAAATAAAAGGATACTAGAGAGTAATTCTTTTATTTCCTCTCCTTCCCATCATAGATATCAACGAATGCCAGTCTTCTCCCTGTGCCTTTGGAGCTACATGTGTCGATGAAATTAATGGGTACCGCTGCATTTGCCCACCGGGTCGTAGTGGTCCAGGATGCCAAGAAGGTATTCCAGATGTGATAGCTGGTCATAATACTTGTAACAAGAGCTGTATAATTGCATGTTAACAGATTTGTGGTTGTATGGGGTTTTTGAGGGGGCGTGTTATTTGTTGTTGTTTTAAAGCAAGTCTCTTTATTGAAGAAGCAAACTTAGGGATAAGTTTAGATGAACTTAGGAAAGGGGTTTCTTCCACTTTTTCCTCCCCTATTTTAAGTTTATAATTCTGTTCAATCTCTCTCAGTTACAGGAAGGCCTTGCATTACCAGCATTCGAGTAATGCCAGATGGGGCTAAGTGGGATGATGACTGTAATACCTGTCAGTGTTTGAATGGAAAAGTCACCTGTTCTAAGGTACAGCTGTGCTGTGGTTTGGGTTATACTGTCTTCTGTCCTGTAACCAGTGGTTACTTATCAGTATTTGTCCTCTTCTAGGTTTGGTGTGGTCCTCGACCTTGTGTCATACATGCCAAAGGTCATAACGAATGCCCAGCTGGACACGCTTGTGTTGCTGTTAAAGAAGACCACTGTTTCACTCACCCTTGTGCTGCAGTGGGGGAATGTTGGCCTTCGAATCAACAGCCTGTGAAGACCAAATGCAATTCTGATTCTTACTACCAAGACAACTGTGCCAACATCACCTTTACCTTTAATAAAGAAATGATGGCACCAGTAAGTAGCAGAACATAGCTCGCTGTGCTGTGGCACATGTGTGCTTGCTTCCCAGAGCATCAAACAACTTTTTTGACTGGTAAAAGTACCGTAAAAGCTGTTGCTCCCTTATTAGCAAAGAAAACAAAAGGTCTAGAAGGATTAATACAGACTTCTATCCTAAATGCTCTTGTGTCTAGAGAAGAACAAAAGCTGGGTTGGAGGGAATTCCACCTCCTCTTCCCTTGAGAACTCTTACTTCAGGGGGAAAAAAGAAAATTTCTTATGTGTGTCTGTGTGCATATATATTTTTTAAAAAGACCAACATCTTTTTTTGTATCCTCCAGGGACTTACCACAGAGCACATTTGCAGTGAATTGAGGAATCTGAATATTCTGAAGAATGTTTCTGTTGAATATTCCATCTATATTACCTGTGAGCCTTCACACTTGGCAAATAATGAAATACATGTTGCTATTGTAAGTATGCCTGGAATATTTTTAAATTTTTTAGTAGCTAATTGCTTGGATATGTGTGCAACATGTGGATGTCATAAAAATCGTAATTCCTGGCTTTGTCAGCACTTCTCGTGGTTGAGTTTCCATCCCAGTTCCCTTTAAGAACGGGGAAAAAATCCTGGTTACATGTGCATACCTGAAAGCTACCATCTGGTAGCAACTGTAACAGGGTAGTAAAACATTTTTCTGTCGTGCTCTCTTGAGCACTGCTGTTGGGTTTGTTTGGGTTTTTTTGTTGTCTTTTTAAAGATGGGGACAGAAATTCTGCATTAATTTCTGCCCATAGCTGGGCTTTTTGCTTGTTTCTGGTTTGTTTTTTAAGTATTATAAGCACCGAGAGCCTTAACTGATTGTGAAAGTTTATAGATAGCAGATTACCCACACATCTGCCCTGGCATTTGGCATTAATTGTGTAACTTTTTCTGTAGTCTGCAGAAGATATAGGGGAAGATGAAAACCCAATCAAAGACATCACAGATAAGATTATTGACCTTGTCAGTAAGCGTGACGGTAACAACACACTAATTGCTGCAGTCGCGGAAGTCAGAGTGCAACGGCGACCAGTTAAAAACAAAACAGGTAAGCTTTTCCTTGTCTCCAAAAACTTGTACGCTTGCCATAACCAGAGTAGCCTTTCAAAGCAGGGGAAGCGATTCTCACTTTTGAGGCTTGTAGCAAGTCTGAGAATCTCTGCCTCTTGGCCCTGTTAACTGTGAACAATAAGGAGGCTTTGCACCAGGATCTTATTACTTTAAAAAAAATAATAATAAAAAAAAAAGTTACAAAGTTCTGAAAACACTCTAAAAAAGTGGCCCAACCTGTTAGAAGTGCTGCTACTCTTCAGCCTTCTTCATGGAGAAGTAAGGAAGAAGAAAGCTGGTGAAGTCACGCTGCCTGGCTCTGAAAGATCCCATGTGTTTACCTGGCGATGCCGTTGTCCAAATGTGATGAATTAAATGTTAAGGTCAGAAGTCTCCATTATTGGCTTTCCACATGGTGCCAGGCGTGCTCTGGCATCTTACTGACAGCCACCAGTGGAGAGAGAAATGATCGTAGTGGGTATGAGCCAGCTGCCCTCAGGCCAGCAGATGTTCCCTCGGAGCTGGGAGCCACGGCAGGGCAGCAGAGCGAAGCCTGCATTCCTGGTGCCTGTGACAAATGGCTCTCTGCACAAGAGGAAGATCTTTTCCATAAGGGCTATCGGACGGTTCTCCCGAGTCCTAAACTCGCTTTAAACACCCTGTACTCTAAAAGAGCCAAGATTATCCTTCTGTTACTGTCTGGATCCCAGTGAAAAAATAAGGCTTAAGAACTGAGATTTGTTTCCTTTGTAGAAAGCCTTAAGCGGAACACTTGGTTTGCAGCAGGGTTAACTGGTCTCGTATCTCTTCCAGATTTCTTGGTGCCGTTACTGAGCTCGGTTCTAACAGTAGCCTGGATCTGTTGCCTGGTAACTGTGTTTTATTGGTGCATTCGAAAGCGCAGAAAGCAGAGCAGCCATACTCACACGGCGTCTGATGACAACACCACCAACAATGTAAGGGAGCAGCTGAACCAGATAAAAAACCCCATTGAGAAACACGGAGCAAATACTGTCCCGATTAAAGACTATGAAAACAAAAACTCTAAAATCGCCAAAATAAGGACACACAATTCAGAGGTGGAGGAAGACGACATGGACAAGCACCAGCAGAAGGCCCGATTTGCCAAGCAGCCAGCGTACACTTTGGTAGACAGAGATGAAAAGCCCCCCAACAGCACACCTACAAAACACCCGAACTGGACAAATAAACAAGACAACAGAGACTTGGAAAGTGCACAAAGCCTAAATAGAATGGAGTACATTGTATAGCAGACAGCGGGGTGCTGCCATGCAGGGCCTTTAAGTCATTATAAAGGCACTCAAGAGCTTGTAGTTCTTAAACTGTTGTGTAATATTTGAGTCTAAGGCTATTATTTACTTAGAATCCCTGTGTTAATTTAAGTTTTGACAAGCTGGCTTACACTGGCAATGATAGTTGCTGTGGTTGGCTGGAATACCAAGTGCTGCATTTCACATCTATGCAAAACTAGTCAAAAGTGCCCTCACGTAAATTCAGCTGTAGCTGATACATCACAGAAACTTTTCATAAGGTATCACATAGCCTTATCGCTCTTCCTTAGTGTTAATTTTTTTTTTCTGCCAGATGTCCCGATTTATACAGTTTCTTTAGAATAATACATTTTATTTATATTTATTGAATTTGAGTTTTTTGTATATTGGTTTTATGGTGACGTACAACTAGTTCTGTATTTGAAAGTGCCTTTGCAGCTCGGAACCACAGCAACTATCACAAATAAGTTTATTATTTATTTTTTTATTGTATTTTTGTTGGGGGTGGGTGGGGGGAACTTGTCAGCAGTTGCTGGTAAATGAAGAATTTAAAGAGGAAAATGTGTCAAAAATAGAAGTTTGTATAGATATGTAAATAATTCTTTTTTATTAATCACTGTGTATATTTGATTTATTAACTTAATAATCAAGAGCCTTAAAATATCATTCCTTTTTATTTATATGTACGTGTTTAGAGTTGAAGGTTTTTGATAGCATTGTAAGCTTGTGGCTTCTCTATTTTGAATTTATTTTCTTGTTACATGTTGCCTATATGCCAAAACTAAGGTGTTCTAAAATAGTTTATTTTTAATAGGATGGGCTTTCATGCCTTGATGCTGGTTTTTGTACAATGTCAAACGTTTGAAACACCTTCCATAGTATCACTTTAAGACTATTTGTAAGTACTGACTGAGGCAGTTTAGATAATTAGACTAGAAAATTTTTTTTGCTGCTTTAGACTTGAAAACCGAGTGACAGGCAGATAATCTGCTAAGAAGCAGTTTAAGGGAACAAAACTGAGCTATTACTTTATGTAGATGAAATGTGAGTGGTTGCATGTAATTAAAGTATCAAATTAGCGTGTGAAGTTGGAAACACAGCAATCTTCTTTTGTAAATTCTGATTATTTTTTTTTCTCACCATGAATATGTAATACTGAACCACTTGTAGATTTGACTTTTTTTGTAATCTACTGCATTTAGGGAGTATTCTAATAAGCTAGTTGTTGAATACTTGAACAGTAGAATGTCCAGTAAGATCACTGTGTAGGTTTGCCATAGATTACACTGCCCGCCTTAACAAGTGAGGAAATCAAAGTGCTATTACGACGTTTAAGATCAAAAGGCTTATAAACATAGTAATCTCGGTGGTTAACCATTGAGATCATGAAGATACCTTGTATTGTGATATTAGTGTTACATGAAAATGCATCTTTGATGTGTTGTTCCTGGCAATAAATCTTGAAAAGTAATATTTATTAAATTTTTTGTATGAAAACATGAAAGAGCGTGGAGATTATTGAGCTGGGAGGCACTCCCGATTAGTAGTGAGTTGTGCAAAACCCGTGGCAGGTGCCGGCTTACGTTTCCAAGACCTGCCACTGATTTCGGTGGAGTCAGTTTTTTGTTAGATGATTATACGCGTTCCCTTCTGGCTCAGAATCAAACTGAAGGGGTTTCAAAGCAGCATGTCCCTTGTTCTCAGTGCCTTTTGGCTAACTTAGCTCTGTGTACTTGGAGGAGGAGGAGGAGGAGGATGTGACTGGAATTGTGCAACGAGATTACTTTGCCTGGGCCAATGAATTACCACCAGGCGGTAACCAAATCGAATGAGCTAGGCAAGATACAAACTGCTGACCTGGATGGGAAAGGATCCATAGATTATACTGATTTCTAATGGGCAAAAAGTGCTTTGTAAAGCATAAAATAAACTCTTCAAATATTCAACATGACGGCTTTCAGTGCTTAACTAATGCAGCCCTTCCCGCCTATGAGGGGCTGCGTGTGGAAGTACAGGTTAGCTGTCTGACAGGCTTATTTTAGCACACTTTCCTGATGAAGCTGCACATTTGTTTTGGTAAGGTGCTAGTACAAATCTGAAGGAACAACTAATAGCGGTGTGTAACAAACGCAATTGAAACCTATTATAAAAGAGGGTCAGGCCGCTTCTTGTACTGCAGCTTAAACCAACCCACTGCAAGGTTAGGCCTCTGCATCCATATTTTGTTTGTAGTAAATACAGATACTTATATAAAGATTGCTGCGCTATGAATATAATGAACACGTTAAAAATCTGATAGCAAGACGTACTTTGTTCTGTACCTTCTTTACAGCTGTCTAAAAAAAATTGTTAAAATCTGTTTAGTGTTACTTTTTATTTCAAACTCCCTTTGAAAGGTGATTTCTAACTTGTGCTACACTGCTGTGAAAGGAGGACTGCTCTTACTCTTCGCAATCACACGCCACATAGCT